>NW_027169767.1:105000-130000 GCF_036898095.1 Palaemon carinicauda | reverse complement strand
GAGGGCTGATGATCAATCTTCGTATCTTTTCGGGCGTCGGAGGGTCCCTCTTGTTTTTGAACAGAGGGGCGCGCCGGCGGTCGGCGTAAGGATCTCTTCCTCTTGTTGTCGTTTGATGATTTTTCTTTCGTTGGGCTCCTTGTTTTGAGGTGGCACTCTGGATCTGCCAGGTCCGGTGGAGACGGTGTCGCTTCCTTCGAGAAACGCTGGTTTCACGCGGTCTATTGAGACCCAGTCCTCTTGGCCATGGACGTCGAGAAGGAAGGCTTTCGTTGTCTTCTTAATTACCCAGTAGGGGCCTCGATAACGTCTAGTTAGTGGTTGTCGATGAGCGTCGACACGGACGAAAACGTACCCGCAGTCATCCAGGTTTTTTGTCTTGAAGTGCTTGGTTCTGTCCTGGTAAGTTTTGAGACATGGTCTGAACTTCCTGGCGATGTCCCTTAGGTGATCCAGCTGCGTGTCGTCGGTTGATGAGGGAAAGAATTCGCCAGGAACTGCGAGTGCCTCCCCGTAAACTTTTTCGGCGGGCGAAGGTACGCCGTCTGCGCGAGGGGCGGTGCGAAGGCCGAGGAGTATCCAAGGAAGTCGTGATTTCCAGTCCCCGTCGGTGCAGCTCGCCATCAGGGACGCCTTGAGGGCGCGGTGAGTTCTTTCGACCATGCCGTTTGCTGCGGGGTTTGCTGTGGTGCTGTGGAGCGTCGTCCCCATCAGGTTCGCCAAAGCGAGCCATATTTCTGAGAGGAAAGCGGGGCCTTTGTCTGTCGTGATGTCGTCAGGAACGCCAAACCTGCTCACCCAGCTTGACAGGAGGGCTTCGGCGCATGCTTGAGTCGTAGCTTTGGTCATCGGCGAAGCCTCCAACCACTCGTGGAGCGATCAATGATTGTAAGCAGGTAGCGAGCAGATACAGAAGGGGGCAATGGTCCCACGACGTCGATGTGTATGTGACCGAAACGTCTTTTTGGCTGGGGGAAATCGGCTACCCCCGATTCGGTGTGACGGCTGACTTTGCTTGACTGGCAGTTGATGCATGACTTCGCCCATTCCCGGGCGTCCTTTTTTATCCCTGGCCAGAAGAACTTTTCAGACAGAAGGCGAGCAGTGGTGCGTCCTGAGGGGTGTGAAAGTCCATGGATGATATTGAATATTTTCCTTCTGCAGGAGGCTGGTATCCAGGGACGTGGGCGGCCGGTGCTGGTGTCGCAAAGAATAGTTACTCCTGCTGGTCCGAGGGGAATCGCACTTATCTTGAGCGCGGATGGCCCCGTCAGGTGATCCTGTGCTTCTCGGTTGGTGCGTTGTTCGGTTGCGAGATTGGCGTAGTCGATTCCCAGGTGGATTGCATCAATTTCAATCCTTGAAAGGGCGTCCACGACTGGGTTTTTCTTTCCTGGGACATAACGTATGGTGCACCCGAATTCGGCGATTGTTGCGAGACGACGTTGTTGTCGGGAGGACCATGCGTCTGTCGATTTCGTGAAAGCGTGTACAGGGGTTGATGGTCCGTTGCGATTGTGAAGGGAGTGCCCTCCAAGATGTGCCTGAAGTGGCGGACGGCGAGGTAGACGGCGAGGAGTTCCCTATCGAAGGTGCTGTATCTTGTTTCGGCGGGTTTCAATTTCTTGCTGAAGAATGCCAGCGGTAGAGGAGAACCATCGACGAGTTGCTCCAGCACAGCCCCACAGGCGACGTTGCTGGCGTCGGTCGTTAGTCGCAGGGGCGCGTTGTCGTCGAAATGAGCCAGGGTGGTGGCATTCGCGAGGGCATCCTTCGTCCGGGCGAATGCCTGTTGCTGGGGCAAACCCCACTCAAGTTTTTTCGCTTTTCCTTTCAGGACGTTGTCGAGGGGTGATAGGGTTTGTGCGATGTTGGGGACGAAGCGCCTGTAGTAATTGACCATCCCCAGGAACTCCTGAAGTTGGCGGATGGTTGTAGGTATCGGGAACTTTCTGATGGCGTCGACCTTGGTTGTCATGGGTTTTACCCCGCACGAGGATACACGGTGACCAAGGAAATCCACTCCTTCTGCACCGAACGTGTATTTGTCGAAACGTACGACCAGGCCGTTCTCCTGTAGTCGTGTGAGGACGGTGCGATCGTGCCTCCTGTGTTCCTCCTTGGTTTTCGAGAATATCAGGATGTTGTTGACGTAGCAGACGCAGAAAGGTAGGTCACCAGAATGCTATCCATTAGTCGTTGGAAAGTCGCCCCGGCGTTGCGTAGACAGAAGGTTGAGTATGTGAAGGTGTAGGATCCAAACGGCGTTACAATGGCAGTTTTCGGGATGTCTTCCGGAAATACGGGGACCTGGAAGTAAGACTTGAGGAGGTTCATCTTGGTAAAATACTTCGCGCCGTGCAACGCGTTCGTTAGGACCTGCATGTTGGGCAGCGGGTAGTCATCGGGCGTTGTGATGAGGATGAGGCACCTGTAGTCGCCGCAAGGTCTCCAGGACCCGTCCGGCTTTTTTACCATGTGTAGGGGCGATGCCCAGGAGCTCTATGCTTTCTTACAGATACCCATGCGTTCCATGTCCTCGAAGGCGTGTTTGGCATCCTTCAGTTTCTGGGGCGGGAGGCGGCGGAATTTGGCGTGAGTAGGAGGTCCTGTCGTTGTGATGTGGTGGTAGATCTCGTGCTTGGACGGGGAACCTGGCGAGTGTCGGACCTCGGGCTTGAAAACCTCGGGAAATTCACGGAGGTCGGCGTAGGGGTGCGTCGTTACGGCGGATACGGACATTTTCTAGTTCTATATTTTTTTGTGTAAATTCTCTCTAGCTTTGGGAAATCTTCTACATAGGACACAGCATACAATAAGAAATCTGACTTGCTTTTTCTGCATTTGTTCACCTGACAAAGAAGCAGTACAGGTGAATCTTCATCAAGGAACAAAACGTACTAGAGCGAGTCAGACTTCTTCCCTCTGCTGAGTACATCTTGTAGAATATCCCTTAGGTGTTCACAATTGATTGGGAACAGTCGCCATTTTATTGTTTATCTGCTGCCATCTTCTTCTTCTTCTTCTTCTTCTTCTTCTTTTGTATTTTCTAGTTCTATATTTTTTTTTTTAATTTCTCTCTAGCTTTGGGGAATCTTCTACATAGGACACAGCATACAATAAGAAATCTGACTTGCTTGTTCGGCATTTGTTCACCTGACAAAGAAACAGTACAAGTGAATCTTCATCAAGGAACAAAGCGTACTAGAGAGAGTCAGACTTCTTCCCTCTGCTGAGTATATCGTAGAATATCCCTTAGGTATCCAGGGTAAATTGGGAACAGCTGCCATCTTTTGGGAATCTCCTACTTAGAACACAGCATACAGGAAGTCAGACTTGTTTCTTCTGCATTTGTTCACCTGATAAGGAAACAGTACAAGTGAATCATCATCAAGGAACAAAGCATACTTGAGCAAGTCAGACTTCTTCCCTCTGCTGAGAATTGATTGGGAACAGTCGTCATTTTATTGTTTATCTGCTGCCATCTTCTTCTTCTTCTTCTTCTTCTTCTTCTTCTTCTTCTTCTTTTGTATTTTCTAGTTCTATATATATATTTTTTTTAATTTCTCTCTAGCTTTGGGGAATCTTCTACATAGGACACAGCATACAATAAGAAATCTGACTTGCTTTTTCTGCATTTGTTCACCTGACAAAGAAACAGTACAGGTGAATCTTCATCAAGG
Source organism: Palaemon carinicauda (assembly GCF_036898095.1). Classification (NCBI taxonomy): domain Eukaryota; kingdom Metazoa; phylum Arthropoda; class Malacostraca; order Decapoda; family Palaemonidae; genus Palaemon; species Palaemon carinicauda. The sequence goes on along the minus strand of NW_027169767.1, from coordinate 126,317 downwards.
AACAAAGCAGACTAGAGCATATCAGACTTCTTCCCTCTGCTGAATACATCTTGTAGAATATCCCTTAGGTGTTCAGAATAGATTGGGAACAGTCGCCATTTTTTTATTTCTCTGCTGCCATCTTCTTCTTCTTCTTCTTCTTTTGTATTTTCTAGTTCTATATTTTTTTGTGTAATTTCTCTCTAGCTTTGGGGAATCTTCTACATAGGACAGAGCATACAATAAGAAATCTGACTTGCTTTTTCTGCATTTGTTCACCTGACAAAGAAACAGTACAAGTGAATCTTCATCAAGGAACAAAGCATACTAGAGCATATCAGACTTCTTCCCTCTGCGGAGTCTATCTTGTAGAATATCCCTTAGGTGTCCAGATTGGTTTGGGAACAATCGCCATTTTGTTGTTTCTCTGCTGCCATCTTCTTCTTTTTCCTCGTCTTCTTCTTCCTCTTTTTCTTCTTCTTCTTCTTCTTTTGTATTTTCTATATTTTTTTTGTTTGTATTTTCTCTCCAGCTTTGTGAAATCTTCTACATAGAACACAGCATACAAGAAGAAGTCAGACTTGCTTGTTCTGCATTTGTTCACCTGGCAAAGAAATAGTACAGGTGAATCTTCATGTAGGATCATAGCTTACCATTGCAAGTCACACTTCTTCCCTCTACTGAGTCCATCTTGTAGAATATTCCTTAGGTGTCCAGAATAGATTGGGAACAGTAGCCATCTTGTTGTTTTTTTGCATTCTTCTTCTTCTTCTTCTTCTTCTTCTTTTTTTTTTTTTTGGGGGGGGGGCGGGTTTCTAGTTATACATATTTTGTATTTTCTATCAAGTTTTGGAGAATCTTCTTCAGAGAACACATCATACTAGAAGTCAGACTTGTTTCTTCTGCATTTGTCCAACTGACAAAGAAACAGTACAGGTGAATCTTCATCAAGGAACAAAGCATACTAAAGAAAGTCAGACTTCTTCCCCCTGCTGTGTCCATCCTGTAGAATATTCCTTATCCAGAATAAATTGGTAACAGTCACCATTTTGTTGTTTCCCCGCTGCCATTTTCCTCCTCCTCTTCTTCTTCTTCTTCTTCTTCTTCTGGACATCTAGTTCCATATAATATTTTGAATGTTTTGTTTTTTTTGTGGGGGAGGGGAAGTTAGTTTATATGTTTTATGGATCTTTTAGTTTTTATATATTTTGATATTTTAATATAATTTTATTCTCTTTATTTTTACTCTTTCCATTGAATAACCTGTTTATTTCTTGTATTCTAGATAAAGCTGCCTCCTTAGCATCTCTTCTTAGAATTTCTTTCAGTACCACATATTATTCCACATCCTTTACTTTAATGTGTAAGGAAAGTGAGACAAGCGTCACCAAGATCAACTGATACTTTATTTGAATGCGCACGGAAATACATAACAAGGTGCGGACGGAAACGTAGGATTACATTGGCGCCAAGTCAGATTGAAGTGCCCGCCAAAATATATGTGTTTTCTTACACTTACAAATATATGAATTATGGGTTAACAAAAACATGTCATGAAACGATACATATATCAAAATGTAGCTCTGGTAGAGCGGAATATATATACATAGGACACCACGGTGTGGCGAAGAGAGAATTTAAATAAATAAGTAGTTTGTCGATTTTCTGGACGACGAAGGGATCGGTGTCCTTACAAGTACTCCCCCCCCAAGACATCGGGTGGCGTATAGGGCTGATGATCAATCTTCGTATCTCTTCGGGCGTCGGAGGGTTCCTCTTGTTTTTGAACGGAGGGGCGCGCTGGCGGTCGGTGTAAGGATCTCTTCCTCTTGACGTCGTTTGATGATTTTTCCTTCGTTGGGCGGCTTGTTTTGTGGCGGAACTCTGGGTCTGCCAGGTCCAGCGGAGGCGGTGTCGCTTCCTTCGAGAAACGCTGGTTTCACGCGGTCTATAGAGACCCAGTCCTCTTGGCCATGGACGTCGAGAAGGAAGGCTTTCGTTGTCTTTTTAATAACCCGGTAGGGACCCCGATAAGGTCTAGTCAGTGGTTGTCGATGAGCGTCGACACGGACGAAAACGTACTTGCAGTCATCCAGGCTTTTTGGCTTGAAGTGCTTGGTTCTGTCCTGGTAAGTTTTGAGACACGGCCTGAACTTCCTGGCGATATCCGTTAGGTGATCCAGCTGCGTGTTGTCGGTTGATGAGGGAAAGAATTCACCAGGAACTGCGAGCGCTTCCCCGTAAACTTTTTCGGAGGGCGAAGGTTCGCCGTCTGCGCGAGGGGCGGTGCGAAGGCCGAGGAGTACCCAAGGAAGTCGTGATTTCCAGTCCCCGTCGGTGCAGCTCGCCATCAGGGACGCCTTGAGGGCGCGGTGCGTTCGTTCGACCATGCCGTTTGCCGCGGGGTTGTATGCCGTGGTGCTGTGGAGCGTCGTCCCCATCAGGTTCGTCAAAGCCAGCCATATTTCTGAGAGGAAAGCGGGGCCTCTGTCTGTCGTGATGTCGTCAAGAACGCCAAACCTGCTCACCCAGCTTGACAGGAGGGCTTCGGCACATGCTTGAGTCGTAGCTTCGGACATCGGCGATGCCTCCAACCACCTCGTGGAGCGATCGATGATCGTAAGTAGGTAGCGAGCGGATCCAAAAGGGGGCAATGGTCCCACGACGTCGATGTGTATATGTCCGAAACGTCTTTTTGGCTGGGGAAAATCGCCCACCCCCGATTCGGTGTGACGGCTGACCTTGCTTGACTGGCAGTTGATGCATGACCTCGCCCATTCCCGGGCGTCCTTTTTTATCCCTGGCCAGACAAACTTTTCAGACAGAAGGCGAGCGGTGGTGCGTCCTGAGGGGTGCGAAAGTCCGTGGATGATATCGAATATTTTCCTTCTGCAGGAGGCTGGTACCCAGGGACGAGGGCGGCCCGTGCTGGTGTCGCAAAGAATAGTTACTCCTGCTGGTCCGAGGGGAACCGCACTTATCTTGAGCGCGGATGGCTCCGTCAGGTGAACCTGTGCTTCTCGGTCGGTGCGTTGTTCGGTTGCGAGATTGGCGTAGTCGATTCCCAGGTGGATCGCGTCAATTTCAATCCTTGAAAGGGCGTCCGCGACTGGGTTTTTCTTTCCTGGGACATAACGTATGGTGCACCCGAATTCGGCGATTGATGCGAGATGACGTTGTTGTCGGGATGACCATGCGTCCGTTGATTTCGTGAAGGCGTGGACGAGGGGTTGATGATCCGTTGCAATCGTGAAGGGGGTACCCTCCAAGATGTGCCTGAAGTGGCGGACGGCGAGGTAGACGGCGAGGAGTTCCCTATCGAAGGTGCTGTATCTTGTTTCGGCGGGTTTCAATTTCTTGCTGAAGAATGCCAGCGGTCGAGGAGAACCATCGACGAGTTGCTCAAGCACAGCCCTGCAGGCGACGTTGCTGGCGTCGGTCGTTAGTCGCAGGGGCGCGTTGTCGTCGAAATGAGCCAGGGTGGTGGCATTCGCAAGGGCATCCTTCGTCCGAGCGAATGCCTGTTGCTGGGGCAAGCCCCACTCGAGTTTCATTGCTTTTCCTTTCAGGACGTCGTCGAGGGGTGACAGGGTTTGTGCGATGTTGGGGATGAAGCGCCTGTAGTAATTGACCATTCCCAAGAACTCCTGAAGTTGGCGAATGGTCGTAGGTATTGGGAACTTCCTGATGGCGTCGACTTTGGTTGTCATGGGTTTTACCCCGCGCGAGGATACACGGTGACCAAGGAAATCCACTCCCTCCGCACCGAACGTACATTTGTCGAAGCGTACGACTAGGCAGTTTTCCTGTAGGCGCTTTAGGACGGTGCGGACGTGTCCCCGGTGTTCCTCCTTGGTTTTCGAGAATATCAGGATGTCGTCGACGTAGCAGACGCAGAAAGGTAGGTCACCCAGAATGCTATCCACTAGTCGTTGGAAGGTTGCCCCGGCGTTGCGTAGACCGAAGGTTGAGTATGCGAAGGTGTAGGATCCGAACGGCGTTACAATGGCAGTTTTCGGGATATCTTCCGGGAATACGGGGACCTGGAAGTAAGACTTGAGAAGGTTCATCTTGGTAAAAAAACCTTGCGCCGTGCAACGCGTTCGTTAGGTCCTGCATGTTGGGCAGTGGGTAGTGATCGGGCGTTGTGATGAGGTTGAGGCGCCTGTAGTCGCCGCAAGGTCTCCAGGACCCGTCCGGCTTTTTAACCATGTGCAGGGGTGATGCCCAGGGGCTCGATGCTTTCTTACAGATACCCATGTGTTCCATGTCCTCGAAGGCGCATTTGGCATCCTTCAGTTTCTGAGGTGGGAGGCGGCGGAATTTGGCGTGAGTGGGAGGTCCTGTCGTTGTGATGTGGTGGTAGATGCCATGCTTGGACGGGGAACCTGGCGAGTGTCGGAGCTCGGGCTTGAAAACCTCGGGAAACTCTCGTAGGAGGTCGGCGTAGGGGTGCGTTGTTACGGCAGATACGGACATTGTTGCAGGCCCATGTTCTAGGGTGCGAGACTGGCAGGTCCCCGTGTCGATGAGACATCTGTTAGCGACATCGACGAGGAGTCCATGGTGGGCGAGGAAATCCGCACCGAGGAGGGGGCGATTGACGTCGGCGATAGCGAAGGGCCAAGAATACGAACGGCCCATGATAGATATCTTGAGGGTCTTGATTCCATAGCACCGTATGGGAGATCCGTTGGCGGCGATGAGTGAGGGAGCGTTTTTGTCGGGACCACGGTCTAGGTCGGACTTCGAAGGAGGGAACGTTGACTGCATTGCGCCGGTGTCCACCATGAGTCTACGGTTGGAAATGGTATCGAGGATACAGAAACCAATCTTGTTATGGTTAACTGCGGCCGCGATGGTGGCAGGTGGATGCTTCTGGCGTCCACTTCTAGGAAAACTGCATGGTGCTCTACATTTCTTGGCGTCACTGCCGAACTGTTGGTGGTAGAAGCACCATGCTGGGTTAGGCCTAGGGTTTGGTCGCGTCGGTTGCGGTGGTTTCTTTCTTGATAGAATGTTGATCTCGTCGTCCTCGAGGGCCATTGCCGAGGAGTCTATGGAAGAGCAGCTGCTGAAGGAGGAGAACGGAGGCGGTGTTGACGATGATGCTCCGAGGCGAGATGCTTTGGAGGCCTCGTGGAGCTTCTGAGCCTTCGACAGGAGTTCGTTCATCGGGAGCGTGTCGGCGTCTGTCAATTGGGCCCGTACGTCCTGTGGTAGGCGTCGAAGAAAGATCTCGCGAGATAAGCTAATCTCACGTCGTCGGCCGTTGCTGTCTGTTTCGGGGAGCATGAGCAGGCCGGTTAGCTCGTCCCACGCCTCGACAGGAGAGGTGTCACCCATGGGCTTGCCGGCGAGGTCCAGTACTTTCTGTGCCCTTGCTGAGACGGAGAGGGAGTAGATACCGATGAGTTTCGTTCTCAGGTCGTCGTATGAAACTTGGCTGGCCTGGGCGTCGAGCCATGGGGAAATCTTGTCGAATACTTCTTCAGGTATGGAGGTGAGAACGATGTCAGCCTTGGCGCAGGAGTCGCTGAGTCTAGCGACGCGGAAGAGTACGTCCGCTCTCAGGAACCAGGAAGCGGTGTTGTGTTGAGAAAAGGGCGGCAGTTTGACTTTGGGCGTGGAGGCGAGGCCGTTGGGTGCTATGGGCGTGTTGCTTCCTACATCGTGGCCAGACGACGAGTCGGCGAAGAGGTGAGAGGTTGATATGTCGGTTAAGCTCATCCTACTGCCTTACGTTCACTGAAGTGTGGGAGAACCAAAGGCAGGTTCTTGCCTAAGGGTAACAGATTATGTAGAAGGTAGCACGGCCGTAATAAGTCCGTTAATGGCAAAGCCAAAACCGCTGATGCTACTTTCAACTCCGGGGTCACCAGTTGTAAGGACAGTGAGACAAGCGTCACCAAGATCAACTGATACTTTATTTGAATGCGCACGGAAATACATAACAAGGTGCGGACGGAAACGTAGGATTACATTGGCGCCAAGTCAGATTGAAGTGCCCGCCAAAATATATGTGTTTTCTTACACTTACAAATATATGAATTATGGGTTAACAAAAACATGTCATGAAACGATACATATATCAAAATGTAGCTCTGGTAGAGCGGAATATATATACATAGGACACCACAGTGTGGCGAAGAGAGAATTTAAATAAATAAGTAGTTTGTCGATTTTCTGGACGACGAAGGGATCGGTGTCCTTACAAGTGTTATTCACCTTTTCAGTATTTCCTGTTCCCTCAAAATGCTCTATAAATTCTTTCACTTGTCCTTTTTGAACTTCTACTGGGTTTGTTTTCTTTTTCCATATTCCCTTTTCTCTCTCTATCATATTTTCATACTTTTGAACGAGCTTTTCAACTATTCCTGTCACGTGTGACCTCTCGTATTCCAGTATTTCCCGTATTCTAGCTAAGGCTGAGTCCTTAGCACCTCTTCTTAGAATTTCTCTTGGTACCACATATTCTTCCCCACCCATTAGTTTGATATTCACTTCAATATTTTCTGTTCCCTCAAAATGGCTTATAAGTTCTTTCTCTTGTCCTTTTTGAACTTCTACTGGGTTTGTTTTCTTTTTCCATATTCCCTTTTCTCTCTTTATCATATTTTCATACTTTTGAACGAGCTCTTCAACTATTCCTGTCACGTGTGACCTCTCGTATTCCAACATTTCCCGTATTCTAGCTAAGACTGAGTCCTTAGCACCTCTTCTTAGAATTTCTCTTGGTACCACATATTCTTCCTCACCCATTAGTTTGATATTCACTTCAGTATTTCCTGTTCCCTCAAAATGGCTTATAAGTTCTTTCACTTGTCCTTTTTGAACTTCTACTGGGTTTGTTTTCTTCTTCCATATTCCCTTTTCTCTCTCTATCATATTTTCATACTTTTGAACGAGCTCTTCAACTATTCCTGTCACGTGTGACCTCTCGTATTCCAGTATTTCCCGTATTCTAGCTAAGGCTGAGTCCTTAGCACCTCTTCTTAGAATTTCTCTTGGTACCACATATTCTTCCTCACCCATTAGTTTGATATTCATTTCAGTATTTCCTGTTCCCTCAAAATGGCTTATAAGTTCTTTCACTTGTCCTTTTTGAACTTCTACTGGGTTTGTTTTCTTCTTCCATATTCCCTTTTCTCTCTCTATCATATTTTCATACTTTTGAACGAGCTCTTCAACTATTCCTGTCACGTGTGACCTCTCGTATTCCAGTATTTCCCGTATTCTAGCTAAGGCTGAGTCCTTAGCACCTCTTCTTAGAATTTCTCTTGGTACCACATATTCTTCCTCACCCATTAGTTTGATATTCACTTCAGTATTTCCTGTTCCCTCAAAATGGCTTATAAGTTCTTTCACTTGTCCTTTTTGAACTTCTACTGGGTTTGTTTTCTTCTTCCATATTCCCTTTTCTCTCTCTATCATATTTTCATACTTTCGAACGAGCTCTTCAACTATTCCTGTCACGTGTGACCTCTCGTATTCCAATATTTCCCGTATTCTAGCTAAGGCTGAGTCCTTAGCACCTCTTCTTAGAATTTCTCTTGGTACCACATATTCTTCCTCACCCATTAGTTTGATATTCACTTCAGTATTTCCTATTCCCTCAAAATGGCTTATAAGTTCTTTCACTTGTCCTTTTTGAACTTCTACTGGGTTTGTTTTCTTCTTCCATATTCCCTTTTCTCTCTCTATCATATTTTCATACTTTTGAACGAGCTCTTCAACTATTCCTGTCACGTGTGACCTCTCGTATTCCAGTATTTCCCGTATTCTAGCTAAGGCTGAGTCCTTAGCACCTCTTAGAATTTCTCTTGGTACCACATATTCTTCCTCACCCATTAGTTTGATATTCACTTCAGTATTTCCTGTTCCCTCAAAATGGCTTATAAGTTCTTTCACTTGTCCTTTTTGAACTTCTACTGGGTTCGTTTTCTTCTTCCATATTCCCTTTTCTCTTTCTATCATATTTTCATACTTTTCAACGAGCTCTTCAACTATTCCTGTCACGTGTGTCCTCTCGTATTCCAATATTTCCCGTATTCTAGCTAAGGCTGAGTCCTTAGCACCTCTTCTTAGAATTTCTCTTGGTACCACTTCAGTATTTCCTGTTCCCTCAAAATGGCTTATAAGTTCTTTCACTTGTCCTTTTTGAACTTCTACTGGGTTTGTTTTCTTCTTCCATATTCCCTTTTCTCTCTCTATCATATTTTCATACTTTTGAATGAGCTCTTCAACTATTCCTGTCACGTGTGACCTCACGTATTCCAGTATTTCCCATATTCTAGCTAAGGGTGAGTCTTTAGCATCTCTTACCAGAATTTCTCGCATTGCTGCATATTCTTCAACATCAACTTTCTTCATATTAGTTTGATGTCCGACAACATTAACGTTTTCCTCGAATTCTCGAACCCTTTGTTTTACTTTACCTTTTTTTCCTTGTATAGCAATTCTCTCCCTCCTCCTTATTTCTTCATGGCTTTCCATAATAGATTCGTATTTTTCAATTAAACCTTCTACAACAGTATTGTTTCTATTATAGAGTTTTCTCTCATCCACCAAATCTATAACGAGTCCTTCGTTTTGGGCCTTATAAGATCGTGATTCATTCTCAGACATTCCTCTTGCATGTGAAATAAATGTTCCGGAATCTAAGACGGAACAATAGTAACAACATAAAAGCTTACCTTGTGAAGCTCCAATAAGATCCTCCATCAAATCTATAACGAGTCCTTCGTTTTGGGCCTTATAAGATCGTGATTCATTCCCAGACATTCCTCTTGCATGTGAAATAAATGTTCCGGAATCTAAGACGGAACAATAGTAACAACATAAAAGCTTACCTTGTGAAGCTCCAATAAGATCCTCCATCAAATCTATAACGAGTCCTTCGTTTTGGGCCTTATAAGATCGTAATCCATTCTCAGACATTCCTCTTGCATGTGAAATAAATGTTCCGGAATCTAAGACGGAACAAAAGTAACAACATAAAAGCTTACCTTGTGAAGCTCCAATAAGATCCTCCATCAAATCTATAACGAGTCCTTCGTTTTGGGCCTTATAAGATCGTGATTCATTCTCAGACATTCCTCTTGCATGTGAAATAAATGTTCCGGAATCTAAGACGGAACAATAGTAACAACATAAAAGCTTACCTTGTGAAGTTCCAATAAGATCCTCCATGAAATCTATAACGAGTCCTTCCTTTTGGGCCTTATAAGATCGTGATTCATTCTCAGACATTCCTCTTGCATGTGAAATAAATGTTCCGGAATCTAAGACGGAACAATAGTAACAACATAAAAGCTTACCTTGTGAAGCTCCAATAAGATCCTCCATCAAATCTATAACGAGTCCTTCGTTTTGGGCCTTATAAGATCGTAATCCATTCTCAGACATTCCTCTTGCATGTGAAATAAATGTTCCGGAATCTAAGACGGAACAAAAGTAACAACATAAAAGCTTACCTTGTGAAGCTCCAATAAGATCCTCCATCAAATCTATAACGAGTCCTTCGTTTTGGGCCTTATAAGATCGTGATTCATTCTCAGACATTCCTCTTGCATGTGAAATAAATGTTCCGGAATCTAAGACGGAACAATAGTAACAACATAAAAGCTTACCTTGTGAAGTTCCAATAAGATCCTCCATGAAATCTATAACGAGTCCTTCCTTTTGGGCCTTATAAGATCGTGATTCATTCTCAGACATTCCTCTTGCATGTGAAATAAATGTTCCGGAATCTAAGACGGAACAATAGTAACAACATAAAAGCTTACCTTGTGAAGCTCCAATAAGATCCTTAAGAGTTTGTTCCAATTCAGAAACAATTTTAGCATCCAAACCGTCACCACAATAACAATTACCCTTAAAACTCTCCATATTCAATCTAACTTCTTTCTGCCCATCACCACCTTTAGTTTTAAAAAACGGAGTCTTCACTGAAGTCTTCTGAATGTCTTCACAACGAAACTGGATCCCAGCGACATCTGTCATTTGACGAAAGATTTTTTATTTTATTTTCCTAATTTGTATTTGAAATATTGAGCATATATATATATATATATATATATATATATATATATATATATATATATATATATATATATATATATACATATATATATATATATATATATATATATATATATATATATATATATATATATATATATATATATATTATACACACACAAGAGTAGACAATATCTTAATGGGGTCCAATTATCAAAGACAAAATCTCTTCGTACATAGTGAACTCCTGCAGGTTTTTAGGATGAGAAAAGTACAGCGATCTGACCGGATTTCTCACTGAAGTCTCCTGGATGTCTTCACACCGAAACTGGATCCCGAAGGCATCTGGGATCTGACGAACGATTTTTGATTCTATCTTCCTAATTTATATTTGAAATATCGATATATATATATATATATATATATATATATATATATATATATATATACAAAATAGTAGACAATATCCAAAAATCCCTCTGGACATACTGAGCTCCAGTTAGTTTTTAGGATAAGAAAACTTCAATTACATACATCCATTTATTTGGTGTCGACAAGCATTTTGAATCACTTTTTCATTCTTGCAACGGAAAAGAAATCGATTCTTCAGGAATGCCTCTCGTGTTCAAAGCAGAACGAATTGGGAGGCTTGCTAGCCGCGCCTTAAGTTTATGTCCGGATCTGCGGCTATCTCCGGTTCGATTCTCTTTGGAATGGCGTCTCTCGTATGACAGTCTCGAAGCTCGAATGTTTTCTCCTCAGTGAAGAAGTTTCTGCAACCCCATCCAGTCTGTCCATGATTTTTCTCTTCAGTCTCCGATGGAGTTCAAGATTCCACAGTTGGGAAGGGGTTGATGTTCAAATTGGGTCTTGCTTGTGCAGCGCAGTTTAGAATGAGAGGCTTTCTCGCAATTCCCCCTCACAATTTTTTACACTTGATCCATAGGTCCACTTCATCTGGAACGGTTTCAATCCCGCAACAGCTAAAATGGTTTGTGGCTTCAGGATTCTCCGGGAAGTCTTGGCTGCAGGATTTTTCGGGAAGTCTTGGCTGCAGGATTCTTCGGCAAGTCTTGGCTGCAGGATTCTTTGGGAAGTCTTGGCTGCAGGATTCTTCGGAAAGTCTTGGCTGCAGGATTCTTCGGGAAGTCTTGGCTGCAGGATTCTTCGGGAAGTCTTGGCTGCAGGATTCTTTGGAAAGTCTTGGCTGCAGGATTCTTCGGGAAGTCTTGGCTGCAAGATTCTTCGGAAAGTCTTGGCTGCAGGATTCTTCGGAAAGTCTTGGCTGCAGGATTCTTAGGAAAGTCTTGGCTGCAGGATTCTTCGGAAGGTCTTGGCTGCAGGATTCTTCGGGAAGTCTGGGCTGCAAGATTCTTCGGAAAGTCTTGGCTGCAGGATTCTTCGGGAAGTCTTGGCTGCAGGATTCTTCGGGAAGTCTTGGCTGCAGGATTCTTCGGGAAGTCTTGGCTGCAGGATTCTTCGGGAAAGTCTTGGCTGCAGGATTCTTAGGAAAGTCTTGGCTGCAGGATTCTTCGGAAGGTCTTGGCTGCAGGATTCTTCGGGAAGTCTGGGCTGCAAGATTCTTCGGAAAGTCTTGGCTGCAGGATTCTTCGGGAAGTCTTGGCTGCAGGATTCTTCGGGAAGTCTTGGCTGCAGGATTCTTCGGAAAGTCTTGGCTGTAGGATTCTCCGGGAAGTCTCGCAGCTTCAGCGTTTTCTTTCCAGTGAAGAATCTTCTGCTGTTTCATTCAGTTTATGCATGACTTGCCACTACTAAATGCGGTACTTGAGCATGTTACTTCACATTTATAGTGAGTAGATAATCCCTGTAATGGCGTCCAAAGGAGCGAAGACAGGATCTTTCTGGACAAATTGATCCTCAGGAAAACTGTATTTGCTTCCCTCCATTCCATTTTCGTTGTCTTCTAAAGGACTCTTCATTTCCTCGAGAAGGAGGTTATCGAGCGTCGTCAGGAATACTTTGGCTGAGTGATGGAATTACGCTTTAATATAAAGGCTGTGGCGGTGGAAATTAAAATTTATTCGGATACTCTGAAATTAATTATCAAATATTGATAGATAAAAACTTTCGAAATACAAATGATTTTCGTATTATCGCAATTTCTTCAGGTTTTCAGGTGTGAGCCCTCTTGTTTCAATTTTAGAAACACACGCAGAGAGAGAGAGAGAGAGAGAGAGAGAGAGAGAGAGAGAGAGAGAGAGAGAGACTGGGCTATTTATTTACAAACTAAAATATTAATAGAAAGAGAGAGAGAGAGAGAGAGAGAGAGAGAGAGAGAGAGAGAGAGAGAGAGAGAGAGACTGGGCTATTTATTTACAAACTAAAATATTAATAGAAAGAGAGAGAGAGAGAGAGAGAGAGAGAGAGAGAGAGAGAGAGAGAGAGAGAGAGAGAGAGAGAGAGACGGGGCTATTTATTTACAAACTAAAATATTAATAGAGAGAGAGAGAGAGAGAGAGAGAGAGAGAGAGAGAGAGAGAGAGAGAGAGGGAGAGAGAGAGAGAGAGAGAGAGAGAGAGGGGGTATTTATTTACAAACTAAAATATTAATAGAGAGAGAGAGAGGAGAGAGAGAGAGAGAGGAGAGAGAGAGAGAGAGAGAGAGAGAGAGAGAGAGAGAGAGAGAGAGAGGGAGAGAGAGAGAGAGAGAGAGAGGGGGGGGGGGTTATTTATTTACAAACTAAAATATTTGGACAAAGTGAACTAAGATGAAACAAGTTACATTTTCCTTTTTAGGATAGAAAGAAGAGAGCGAGAGGCGGAGTGCGTATTCATTTACAGACAAAAAAGAATTAAGAAATAGCCAACTAAGAAAAGTTACTTTTTCTTCATCAAACTTGATGCTAATAACATTAATTTATGACCTAGTCAATGTCATAGTATTATTGTAGCAGTAACACTTGCTCTAGTAGTGAGGAAGGTGTTACAGCAGTAGTAGTCGTAAAATATGTAGCCTTAGGAGCTGGTAAAAAAGATGGAAAAAATATACCAGCATTTATAGTCTACGTATTTTATTTTCTATTTTAAGCGTATTATCAGATCATATTCAGTTGTATTAATTCCCTTAAACAAACCTCGTATCTATTGAACTCTCATTCCATTACAATTTCATTTTTTATTACCTCCGTCAACGAGGTTGGAAGGAGGTTGTGTTTCACCCCCTGTTTGTGTGTTTGTTTGTTTTAGAGTGAACACCTTCCTGCCCACAATTTTAATCGTAGAGTAATGAAACTTGCATGAATTAACTGTTATGTAAAAAGGCTGAAATGATTGAATTTTGGAAGGGCAAGGTCAAATATCAAGGTCACAGTCAAGCAAAATGTCCGATTCATGTAATCAGTCAAAAGTATGGACATGGTTGTCACAGAGACCCCAAACTTGGTTCATATTTGACATTATGAAAATCCCCGCCAATTAATACATGTTAAGGTTGAAGGTCAACGTCGAGTCCATGGTCAAGGTCAAGCAAAAGGACAAATTCCGAGCATTAACCATACGGCCACAATTTTTAATCGTAAAGTAATGAAAATTGCAGGCATTATAAACTTTTATGTAAAGAGCTTGAAATTATTAAATTTTGGAATGTCAAAGGTCAAGGTCCCTGACGAACAAAACATCCATATCGCGTAATCAGCCAAAGATTTGGACATCGTTGTCACAGAGACTTCAAACTTGGTTCATAATTGGGTAGGAAAATCCACGCCAATTAATACATGTTAAGGTCAAAGGTTAAGGTAATCGTCGAGCAAAAGGTTGAGAAATAAATTGCTGTGGCGGAGGCCTGCACTCTATTGAGTGCCCCTCTATTTTCGTATAATTTGGCGCTAAAACTTATTTAAGTTGAAGGATAGATATTACACCGCTCCCACATTTATTAATTCAAAGTAAACAATTATATGACGCAAGCTACCTTAAACACAAGCAACAACCAATCACGGAAGAGCATGACGTACGAAGCTAGTCAACACGAACAACCAATCACAATTGAGAATGACGTAGCCAGTTTGATTTGGGAAAAGACAAGCTTTTACTAATGGGTTTATAAACTGCTGTTTGCAGGAATCGCTCACACTGTGTGCCACGTCATTCATTTTTTTTTTTATTCTTCGATTTTTTTAATTATCTTTAATTATATTTTCCTGGAATACATGTAGTCAATGTGCGGCGTAAAAAGTCTTAATCAGCTGTGTATTAGTTATTAATTTCCAACTTCCCGTGTATATATATATATATATATATATATATATATATATATATATATATATATATATATATATATATATATATACTGTATATATATATATATATATATATATATATATATATATATATATACATACATATATATATATATATAATAATATATATATATACTGTATATATATATATATATATATATATATATATATATATATATATACATACATATATATATATATATATATATATATATATATATATATATATATATAAATATATATATATATATATATATATATACTGTATATATATATATAATATATATATATATATATATATATGTATATTATATATATATATATATATATATATATATATATATATTTATATACATATCTCTATGTAAGTTTGTATGTATGTATGTATGTATATGTTACACCCGATCTGTGAAATTGCCCATTTCATGAAGTGGGCTAACCACTTGCCCATTTCATGAAGTGAGCAAACTACTTGCCCACTTCATGAAATGGGCAAATGAACCCTCACCCATTTCATGAAATGGGCTGCCATGATGCATGAAAATATATCTTTGGTACAAAAAGAACCTTTTTATATAAATGAATCTCGCGCTGCTGCTCCAAGATCAAATCTTTCTGCACTTCAATCTCATACAATATTATTCAGAGAAATTCAGATAAATGATCGTTATAACGACCCTAAAGTATTTGTGCAGGAAGGGGCAAAAACTAACCAACACGAAAGGACTTTACTTAATGAAACAAGCTACTTTAAACACAACTTAGTGAAATAAATATTACTACAACTGAACAGCAATAAATACGGACATACACAAACTGATTATATATATTTTTTCTTAGTATTTGGGTCTAAATAAGGAAACCTAATACAAATATTGTAAGTTGAAAACAAATCTTTTGATAAAATAAAATACAATTTTTTTAAACAGCTGTTTTAATCATTAAAAATATAGGCAAAATTCACGTCTATGTAAGCAATGGTCATACATATCAAACAAATTTTACAGTAATTATTTGTCAATATTGTCACATTATTTGTGGCTGTGGCAAGCACTGTTGCATCGAAGGCTAGCTTTCAAACAAGAAACACCGCTATGACAAGCAATTGCTCCTGCAAAGACATCTCTGGTATCCTTTGGCCACTTCACACACTTCCTGCTCGAACTAGTTCGCGAATACTTAACTGTTTTTTGGGGATATTTTCAGGCAAAAGTCCTTTGTAACTGAACAAATTCGTATTGATTTCTGGCAAGTTTACCATTGATAATTCCAATTTGTGCCAATCATATAACCACTGTCTTCAACTGCTAATACAACACCTACTATGTTAGTGGGGAGGGGGGGGTCTCCTTTACTACGGTTAAATTGAGACACCAGTACAGACACATTGTCTCCAACATCAACTGCTCGCATTGATCTAGTGCTGCGTACTAACATTCGTTGAGCTTGCTCCCTTTCTTGCCTTTTTTGCTGGATGCAGTACTTCGGTTGAGATATTTTCTTGTTCCATAGCAGGTTGCTGCTGAGAGTCTGCAACTGGATGTGGTTCACGTTCAAATTCAGGGTCTACTGATATACGGTCATCCCGAGCTGAATCTCCGGTAAGTGGAAGCCTTTCACGTTCTTCTTCAATACCAGACGATATTTTGCTGATGAATGCATCTGCTAAATTTGACTTAAGACAACATCTTGGCTTGTTGCCAGTGAGCGCTTGATAGGGAGTCATCTTGATTGCCTCATGATATGAAATGTTCATGACCCACTGAACAAAACGGACACCATAACTCCATTTAGCACAATTATTGTCTCTTATCCATGCCATGAGTTTGAGTTTCATATCCCCATAACCTCTTTCAATAGATCCCAGACTCTGGGGAGGCCAAGGACGCCCATTTACTAAGATGAGTTCAGGCCATAGTGAGGTTAGTTCTTGGATCACTTCAGCTGTAAATTCACGTCCATTGTCAGACTGAAGGTTGTGTGGTGCACCTATATCCAAGAAAATGAAAAGAAGTTCATTGGCAACCTCAGCTGCTATCTTTGATTTCAGGGGACGAATTACATGAAACTTCGTTAGATACTCCATATAGTGCAGAATAAAGCGATAACTTCCATCCTTCATAGTCTGCATGTCGACCAGATCTACTTGTCCTCTTTCACTGAGATCTCTTACGGACAGTGGTCTGACCACAACGCCTGCTGCCGTTTCTTTTCTGCGACGCTTTTCAACAAAGCGCTCACAATGCACGATATATAGTGACACAATTGATCTTGGAATATTTCCATATTTTTCACACACCTCCTTATAGGTCTTCTTATCGCCACCATGGCCGGTGTTAATGTGGGCTTGTTGGATAATTCCTATGACTGATTCTTTAGTTGCCATATATTTTCCATTCTTCTTTTTAACTGTTTCTATTTCACCAAAGGAGGCAATCTGAAAAGTTTGCAAGATGTGGTAGTGTTCTCTTTAAGCGTCTGTCTAGTCTTTCCTCTCTTCAAAATGGCAATTACAGTCTTCTCATATTCAGTAGACCACAAGGTAGCACGACTTGCTATTTCTTCTTCCATGACTAAAGCTTGAAAGGGTTATACTTTGAAAATGCCAGCATATATTATGTTAAAAGTGTTTGTATTACATCACTTAATAAAAGACTTTAAAATAACTTTTTCTGGTTTAACAACTCGTTTAGAACAAATTTTAAGATTCATGCATGAATCTGACCATTTCATGAAGTGGGCTAACCACTTGCCCATTTCATGAACTGGGCAAGTGGTTTGCTCACTTCATGAAATGGACAAGTGGTTAGCTCAATTCATGAAATGGGCAATTTCACAGATTGGGTGTAACATATATATATATATATATATATATATATATATATATATATATATATATATATATATATATATACTGTATATATATATGTATATATATATATATATATATATATATATATATATATATATATATATATATATATATATACATGGGATACTAAAATAAATAATTTTTCCCGGAACTTTTAAGGAAAAAATAAATAAATTATTACCTAGGTTAGAGAAATGGTTACTTACGGGACTTGGCATGTTTGTGTGATTATAAAAAAAGAAACTTTAGCAAATAATACAAATTATTTTCATTAAAATAAAAAAATACTTGAAATATGAATAAAGATGTACTCCTAGCCAAAAGAAAAATAACAATTAGAATTTCCAAAATCCTAGGCTGGAGATCGTGACTCGCACTCCTCAAAACGTAATCTAACCAAACCTAATTAGGCGAGTCGTTGTTTTCTTTAAAAAGTATATTTGAAATATGAACTATAGACGTCCATCTAGCCAAAAAAAGCAACAATTTGAATTTCCAAAATCCCAGGCTAGAGACAGTGAGTGGCACTCCGTAAGACCTAACCCAACCAAACTTAATTTAGACAGTCATTTTTTTTCAAGACATATCTAATACATTTTCAGCCTGGTATATATAAACAGGGAGATTGCCCTTGCATTTAAAAAGTAAATTCATTACCATACATTTCTTCCAGTTCTCTTTGATTTCGAAATATGAAGAAATTTTTCACTCATATATTTGTCAAAACAAACTTTGAAACAATGGCTTATCTTGTTTTTTTTACTGTTCTTTCTGAATTATCCTTATTTCTCATTTATTTTCTCATTCTCTCATTATTTAACGGAGGAGCAAGACTGATAAAAGGCGTACCACCCAGAGAAATGATCACCCCTATACTCATAGATGTACATTGGCTGCTGATTAAAGCGAGAATTTAATTAAAATTATATACAGTAACCCACCAAGTTATCAGAATCAGTCGTCCAAAATATCTGAGAGAATTTGTGCAACCAACAAATCATCCTAACACGAGAATAGTTACAGATGGTTTCAAACTATTAGAACCTAGATACATGTCTATTGTAGGCTCTGGAGCCTTTAAATATGTGGCCCCAAGGACTATACAATAAGCTCCCACGAGGCATCCGAATAATTGAAGAGATTAAGGCTTCCAGAAGGAAACTGAAGACTTTCTTATTCTGCGACTGTTTTGACAGTGATGATTAAACAGTAAGCGAACAATACGCATTGTGAAATGTTAAATACTCCCGAACGAACATCATAAGCAACTGTGAAGGTCCTGTAGAGAGTAAAGCGGGGTTTACACGGCCGAGCAGCTCGTCGAGCCCGGTTGTCGAGCCTACTTATAGAACGGCTCGAAGAGCTTTCAGACAGTACATCGAGCCTCAGTATGCCTCGTGCTAAAACAACGTCAACATGTCTCTCGACCAGGACGATTTGATAGCCATTGCTTTAGCAGTGGCACCAAGAAGGAAAAAAAAAAAATCAAAGTGGACGAAGGATTGGCTACTAAAAAGAGAGAAATTTTCACACACCAACTTACTTATTGCTTTAAAATTAAGGCTTTAAAATTAGTTCTTTCAATATTCCTTTGTTTCTGGCTACTTTATTGGAATAGTCTTTTGATTTAACTTTCCATAAAGCTGGATGAGCCCGATATGTATGTATGAAATCAAAGTACGATTTCCTTCTCATTCTTGCTTTCATTAATGGCAGCCATTATTCATTTCTTTGGTGATGTTTCCTCTAGCAGGTTTGGAAAAAAAAAATGAGGTTCGATGCTCGACACACGTTCACACGTTCACACCGCTCGTCAAACAATGTAGCTCCGCCCACAAAAGTCAAGATGAGCCTGACTTTCATCTAGCCGCTCGACGAGCGCGCTCGACAACCAAATAGCCCGTTTACACGCTCGAACATCAATTCAAACACAGGGTTGTCGAGCCAGGCTCGACGAGCTGCTCGCCCGTGTAAACCCCGCTTAAGGATCCCCTGCTGTACGGGACCAGATAAAAAAATAAGTAAAACTAAGAGTTGCTTTGCTCATAATTCAGTCCCTCGTTCCTTTCGGTTTTATATATACATAAGATATTCCTTGTATTCTCTTTTTTCTTTTTACTTACGTTTTTTTTTTTTTTGGGGGGGGGGGGGGGCGGAGGGGTCTTGTGAGGTTGTTACAATATGCAGAGCCAAAATTCGTCAATGGTTGAAACTTTAATAAATAAATCAAAATATATTCATGATATTGAGTATATTAGAGGACAGTGATTTTCATAAAAAGGCAATTCACAGTAATTAAGTAATTACTAAAACCTATAAAGCAATCAATCAAAACATATAAACCAGCTTTGTCTACAAAGCCTATTGATAATTAATCTATTGCTGTTAAGTCACAGTTTTGAAAAGAACGATTGAATCCAGTTATGTGATTAAAAGCTGCAGTCCTCAAAGAGATAATTGTATATATTACAAGTAATAATAATAATAATAATAATAATAATAATAATAATAATATGAAAACATCTTTCACAAAAGGGAAATAAAGTAAAAAGTTCGGTTGGAAAATTCTTTGAAGTGATTTCACGAAGATTCCCATTAAGTATACTTTTCCAAAACACATGCAGTATATCCATACTTATATATGTACACAAAACTCATATACTGTATGTATAGGTACACTAACAACAACAACAAATGCAGCTGTTTCTAGTCCACCGCAGGACAAAGGCCTCATAGGTGTCTATTCATGTCTGGGGTTTGGCTATTTACATCACCACGCTGGCCAATGCGGATTGGTGATGGTGGAAGATTTTCGTCTGATCGCTCATAGCAAACCAACCTAGTAGGGGTGGCACTGAGTAATACAGCTTTGCTGATCTTGGCGATAAATAAACCCTTTCATCTCGCTAAGGTATCCCCACTCAGAAGGGGTATAGATACACCACTATCCATTATACTATCCAATACATAATAATTTTATCCCTTAATCATCTTGGAGTAGAAATAAAATACTAGAATGGTAATACACATCGCTTCAATATACGAATTTCATTTCATTTTGTTTCCACTCTGTGTAATATTTTTACTTTCTAAATTATCTAAAATATTTTCCTGCGAGTTAGGAAAAAATAGCAAACCAGGATTTTGCGGAAGGCATTAACTTGATTGCGTAAGCTAAGCGTCGTTTAATGTGATACAGAGGGCACCAGGGGATTTTAGTGCCCCATTATGTCATGTAGAACAGCCAAAAATGCATTCGGTGAAAGGCCGGACTGCAACCACTGTGATGTTAGGCAAATGGAACCACTGTATAGTTATACAGGAAAGTTTATGCACTCTCGTCAATTGGCACAGCGGGGAAAAATAGGTAAATTTTTTTCCCATGGTTTTGCGGTAAAGGATTTTCCTCTTGCATAAAAACGGGTTTCTCATTTATCAAAATACATCAACTATGGAAAAGTATTTGTGATAACTTCTGATATCAAAGCTAAAACTTCACAGTATTGATGATTTTTTTTTATCTTGTTCAACAATGAAATCTTCAAATTACAATAAACTTAATTCTTTAAATCTCCGGAAAGAAAATGAATGATCTATCAAAATGATGAAGTTTTTCAATATAGGAAAATATAAGCCGCTCAGGTTCTGCAACGCCCTGATTATCAATAGGATCCTTAGTATTAGTAGGCTTCACTCCTACATCATGGGACTTCAGCAAACTGTTGTCAGCTTCAAAGTTACATCATGAGTCCTTAACACCTGTTTGTCAGCTTCTCAGTTGCATCACAATGCCTTAAAAACTACGTATGGAAATAGTCTTAGTCACTAGCTCCTAAAAAAAAAAAAAAAAAAAAAAAAAAAAAAAAAAAAAAAAAAAAAAAAAAAAAAAAAAAAATTCAATTGTTTCATACCTTCCTCGGATTATTCAGCAAGTTTTATATATAATTGAAATACCATGCTAGCTTCTAATGGACAACTACAGTGGAGATTACATCAGTGTTTTAAGTAAATATTTATCTAGATTTTTTTTACGAGTATGTAAAAATTTTAAGGTGTACACTTAATATACATAAGAAAACAAAAACTTATTTTCTAAATCATGACTGAAAGGGATATTTATTATTATTATTATTATTATTATTATTATTATTATTATTATTATTATAATAATAATAATAATAATAA
>NW_027169767.1:100000-102500 GCF_036898095.1 Palaemon carinicauda | reverse complement strand
ATGCATATATATATGAATATATATATATATATATATATATATATATATATATACTGTATATATATATGTATATATATACATATATACAGTATATACAGTATATATATGTATATATATATATATATATACTAAATACTGTACATATATACATATATATATATATATGTATATGTATATATGTATATATATATACGAATATATACATATATATATATATATATATATATATATATATATACTAAATACTGTACATATATACATATATATAGGTACGTTTATGTATATATGTATATATATACATATATATATATATATACATATATACACACACACATATATATATATATATATATATATATGTGTGTGTATGTAGATATATATATATATATAAGTATATATGTATATATGTATATATATATACATATATATACATTATATATATATACATATATACTAAATACTGTACATATATACATATATATAGGTACGTATATGTATATATATATACATATATATACATGTATGTATATATATATATATATATATATATATATATATATATATACATATATATATGTGTATGTAAATATATATATATATATATATATATATATATATATATATATATATATATATATATATATATATATATTTACATACACATATATATATACAGTATATATATATACGTATATATATGTATATGTGTGTATAAACAATTATATATACATATATAAAACCATACACTTGCACTATTATATAGGGAAGATGTGTTTGCGCCTTGATTTTTTCTGTATCGTTTTTTTTTCTCTTTTTTTTTGCATCAAAACTCATTATTACAATCTATACCCCAACAAATAGGAACTGATAGTTTGTGGAAATTTCTTTTCGTGTATATCAGTGTGTTTGAAGCTGAAGCTATCCTCAAATAAACTAAAAAGATGTAAATCCCCGGGATACGATGGAATAACTGCCGAGATGATACTGGCCGAAAATGAAGTGACTCCCTGACTTCTTACAAGATCATTTTGTAAAATGTGGCATGAAGAGGCAAAACCTGATTTAGGGAGTTGGGAGTGTCGGTGAAAATAGCAGAAATAGGAGACCTGACTGATTGCAATAATTACAGAGACATAACAATTACGTCAGTTGCTATGAAAATATATGGTATGCTTATACTAGAGAGACTAAAGAGAAAGATTGATGAAAAGCTGAGAGATGAACAAGCAGGATTTAGAAAAGGTAGAAGTTGCACTGACAAAACTTTCATTTTGTGACATATACAACAATGCGTAGAATATAGAAATCCTCTTTTGATGACATTTGTGGCCTATGAAAAAGCGTTTGATAGTGTGCACCGGCCAATTTTGTGGAGATTTCTGTGTTATTATGGAATTCCTCTTAAATATGTAAATTTGATCAAGTCTGTTCATGAGTATAGCAAGTGCAAAGTTAATGTTAATGAAATCTTATCTAATGAATTTACAGCAAACAGCTGAGTACTCCAAGGGAATGTGTTATCACCTATGTTGTTTATCCTTCTCATGGATTTTGTAATGCCCAGAACAGTCAGAGATGGTGGAGAAGGATTGGAATGGACTAGTGATAGGAATTTAGTAGACCTAGAGTATGCTGATGATGCTGTCCTTGTTAGAAGAACACCACAGGATTTGCAATGCTTGCTTACCAGAATGCAAGAAATATCACGTGAGGTTGGGCTGAAAAAAAATAGAAGAAAGACAGAGATGATGAGAACGGAGTGTGCAATGGAAAATGAAATATCATTGGAAGGAGAAATGATTAGTATATATATATATATATATATATATATATATATATTATATATATATATATATATATATATATATATATATGTTATATATATGTATATGTATATGTATATATATATATATATATATATATATATATATATATATATATATATATATATATATGTCACCTTATTCAAGTTTATCTGTTTTCACTTGTTAATATATTCTAATGTTATGCCTGTTTTGCAACAAAGAGAAACAGGGAGAAGGGGAATATGAAAATTAATTATATAATTCCTAGTCTGCTAAACACTATGAATACAAAAGGGAAATAATATGTTCCAAAAAAAATGATATATATAAAACGTGAAATTACAAAAAGTCACGAAAGGTAGCGATTAGCTTGATGTAGATATGTTTGAAACGCGCTGTAATGCCTGGTAATGGAATAGTTGTAACATTGTTAAGTGATTATTGAAATTAATTGGCCAGTTATAAGTCCGCCTGGATTTTCTATTTAAAAGCCATTAATTGGCGCGTAATTAAAATGAATAATGCCAAAGAGAGTTTACAATCACCTGCCTGATGATGAATTGCACAAATGCTGAACTGAACTTTTTATTTCAATACTTTCCAGATCAGCTAAAATTAAATTTTATTAATTTGAAAAAAAAGATCTATTCTAGAAATGCATTATTATTGGTTAATGATAAAAGGTAATATTATTT
>NW_027169767.1:95000-97500 GCF_036898095.1 Palaemon carinicauda | reverse complement strand
TACTTATATATATGTATGTATATATAAATACATATATATTATATATATATATATATATATATATATATATATATATATATATATATATATAGTGTGTGTGTGTACAACAAATGCAGCCATTTCTAGTCCATTTGGTCGCTTGATTGCCAAAGTAGACAAAAAGCTTCGATGCCAAATTAATTATTTGTTGATTAACTAATTCGTAAGGAATTATGAAAACAAACCCTTTCAAGTTAAGCAAGTTTAGCCATTACGTTGGCAAAATTTATTAGCTCGAGGAGTGATCTATGTTTTGCTTTCATCCACATTAAATCTAAATCATATTTTCTAATAAGAAATTAAAGGAAATTAAGCACTTCCAATGGTACATTTTAAGATAATGACTGTATTATTTCTAGGTATGATTAATGTGAAAATACTTTTCTTTTTTGGAGTAAATTATTGTTCTGTCGTGATGCAATAACGATTTGTTATTTATGCCTACGTTATTCACAAAGGAGTCACAATAAATAACACATTAATGTGCCATAACAAGCGAAAGTACGTCCTAAATCTCACAAATTGAGTGGAATTATTGTTTCATTCTCGAGCATTAGAGTTTTTGTTTGCTTTATGTAAAATACTAAAGTTCTTATCAAGCTGCAAATAGATCTTGGTATAATGGAAAATATAACCTTTCTCTATTTTTTAAAACTAATTGGATATCTATATATTAATACGATAGAGTATGTGTTATTTATTTTGTCTCTCACGCTTTAAAGAAAACGGAAATAATTTCCTGGTATACTCTTACAAATTCACACTTTAAAGAAAACGGAAATAATTTCATGGTATACTCTTACATATTCATATTAGACTTTGATTACCTAACCAAAGCACATCTTATATAGTTTTCCCAATTTTGTCTTTAGCACCTGACTTTTTTTAATTAGACAAAAAATTGAGTTCTATCAATTTCCTTAACCTAGGTTATAAAATTAATCTCGGGACATTTTATTCAAACATGTATAGGTTAGGAAGAAGAAAATTGGTATTGACAATATCATTTCATGTAATTTACACGTGTTCCGCTAGTTAAGTATTATTATCGGATAAATAATATTATTAAAATCATTCTTATTTGATGTAGGTCAAAGTTTAAAGAAGAATAATATTAATGCACTAAATCAACATCGTACTCAAAGAATAGTTTATTGCTAAATCAAGCAGAAATATATATATATATATATATATATATATATATATATATATATATATATATATATATATATATATATATATAAAGATATCTATGAAATATTATTTCGCCACTTATGGGGGTTGTGAGAAATTTGATTACATCCCCAATTATTATATGTATTCTTTGGTGGGGGCACGGAAATTGAACATACTTAATAATGTACTTATAAAAAAACAATTACAATACGTCAAAAAAATTTTCACAAATAATATGCATTTCTCACAGCGTTTCTAATGCCATACTTAAACCACAAAATTCAATTAAATTTGCATGTAATTTTTTTTTTCTACTCAGCTAGAGGTTTCTACCACATCCTATTTCCTAACGCTCCTAGAGACTGTAAATCTCTATTTCCTATCTATTTAGTTCAGTAATCAATTATGAATATTTGTTATACCATCGTTCATTTGAAATTTACAGGATCAGTATTTCTAATTTAAAGTATTCTTTAACTATTGCCTATATAAAAGTGACAGGATTCTTCACGTGATTTTTGGACACTCAGCGCAGGCTAATTACCTCCACCAACGAAATTGAAAGGTTATATTTTTGCCCCTGTTTGTGTGTTTGTTTGTTTGTGTGTACGTTTGTTTGTGTGTGTTTGTTATTTGTGAATAGCTTCCTGGCCAAATTTTAGTCATAGAGTAATGAAAATTGCATGGATTTACTGTTATGTAAAAAAAAAAAAAAACTGGAAATGATTAAATTTTGGAAGGTCAAGGTCAAATGTCAAGGTCAAACGTCAAGGTCACAGTCAAGCAAAATGTCCAATTCATGTAATCAGCCATAAGTTTGGACATCGATATCACAGAGACTTCAAACTTGGTTCATATTTGAGTGTATGAAAATCCACGTCAATTAATACATGTTAAGGTCAAAGGTCTTGGTCAAGCAAAAGGTCAAGAAATAAGATGCCGCTGCGGAGGTCTATGCTTTACTGAGTGCCCCTCTAGTTTTCATTCCCGTTCACAACTTTAGCTTCCCACTGAGCCAGGAACTGGCGAGGATCTGGGGTGTAATGGTACCCTAAGGTCTATCTGCTGAGTCATCACCAGATCTTACTTGGCTTACTGTAGCTGACGAGCAACCTTTAATTCTGTAACCAACCTTAAAATTGGCATTCGAGCAAAGCCGAAAACGGGAAGCAGGCAGTTTCGTTGGTACGAATTATTAGAGGAAATGATGTTTTAACAATACAATTACATTAAATAAATGGGGAATATAAATTGAAATATGTTTTGCTTAGTCCAAAAAAAAATA
>NW_027169767.1:80000-87500 GCF_036898095.1 Palaemon carinicauda | reverse complement strand
AATATAAGAAAAATATACATTGCTAAAATGACAGGAGTAGGTATGACTATTGTAACCACAAAAAGATAAATAGAATTATAACTGCGTCAATGCATGTATTGAGAAAGTGTTTTTTATAAATAAAAATAGTTGTTTGTTATTGTTTTACTATTACTTTTTTTTTTATTATTAATATCGCTTATGTCCTACCGACGACACCTCTAATGCATTCATAGCGTCACTTTCAAATGTATCATTAGTCTTTCGTTCTGAAGCCCAACAACTTTGACTTCCTATTTTACGAACCTTTCTGGGAAATGTTAACAAACACTTTATCATCCTCCTAACACATTTGAATATATGCAAGCACTATGTAAACTGCGAGAATATGTTCCCAGCCAAGCAAATGGCGGACAGTTACATGAATCCCTTTTTTTCTCTTGTCATGCAACAACAATGTGTTGCATGATATATCTCAGTTGGAATTCACTCTTAACATCGAGTAAACCGGCGATATATAGCAGGGAATAATTCTTCATTCACGATCACGGGATTAAAATTAATATAACTGATAATTATCTTCAATATGAATAGATATTATAAATTTTAAACTTTACTCACGCATTATTAAGACGTTCACTTGTTGGAAAATTACCTTTTTACTTTTAATCTGCTATTTTAGCTTCGACTGCTAATTTACTTTGTTTAAACGAGTGAGATGCTTTAAAGTCCAGTTAACTGGTGACTAGCTATTTGAATATAAAAACCGTTCACTTGTTGGAAAACTTGACTTTTCCTTTTAATCTTGCTCCCCCATCCACATTAGATTGTTTGGGACTGTTTTAATTATATAATCAGATTCCTATTTACTCAGACTTCTCTTATTTCAAAGATGAGAGAGATCGTTTGTTGATATCAATTTTTTTCTTTGCCAAGTTTGTTTTTTCTTTTTTTATTTATGGTTGCTGCTTTCCGTATTTACTGTAAATTGAATAAATGACAATAAGAGCACAATTTATGAATTCGATTCATTAAACAGATTTCTTCCTTGGTTAGAATATTAATTGTCATTCTCAATGTATCCAGACGTATCTACTAACCAAATTTTGATTGATAAAAACAAATATCTTTTAACCAGTTAAATATGTTTCCACAGATATCCGACTGCTATCAACCCCCCCCTCTCTCTCTCTCTCTCTGCCTTACCTTCCAAGAAATTCCTATTGGCATTGTTGATAACCACCTTAGCTTGGCTATGAAGGTGGACAAAGGGCGATCTTCAAGCAGGAGAATGATCCAGTGTGAGAGCGGGCGCATATGTCACAGTGTGCGCAAACGGCAACGTCTGGCATATGAGTGTGGGAAGGCCCAACTCACCTCGTGACACATTTGCGATTTGGGAAATAAATAGAGAGAGAGAGAGAGAGAGAGAGGAGAGAGAGAGAGAGAGAGAGAGAGAGAGAGAGAGAGAGAGAGAGAGAAGACAAAAAACAGAGAGTAAGGCGAAGGAACAGTATTGGAGAAAGTAGGCAAGCTAGTTATCTGTAGAGATGTGGCATCTTGGGGGAATCCGTTTAAAACCAGTGCCCTCCTTTATCGGCCCTTTCTCGCTGCGTTGAGTACAGCAAAATACGTCGGAAAATTCTCAGCAATGGAAAGTTTCATAGATGTTTGAATATGAATTCTACTTTCACGTTATCAATAAGTCTCATGATCAACATAAAAAGAAAATATGTGAAATTTCGATCTAATTATTTCTAAGAAACCCTGATCAGCTAATGGCCATAGAGATAGAGGTCTCAAGATAGACACGTGGTTATATAATATATTCTTATAATGAATAAAAAATAGAAAAGGCCAACGCGTGAGAACACTGAAACATTATTTTCATAACAGAGAGAGAGAGAGAGAGAGAGAGAGAGAGAGAGAGAGAGAGAGAGAGAGAGAGAGAGAGAGAGAGAGAGAGCTTTCTTATCTATTGTGAAGTAAATAACCTAGAAGCTGAGTGTATTAATGAGAGAGAGAGAGAGAGAGAGAGAGAGAGAGAGAGAGAGAGATTTTTCATAAGCACACGGATATGCAGAGGTTAATGACAGTTTTGTTGTGTATTCAGCAATCAAAATAAGCCTACAAGCTAAAAAGTTTTCCCGTTGGTAAATACGTAATTCCATTTAGAACATTAGTGGACCCTACCAACAGAAGAGATTTGAAACAGAGCAGATATTCTAAGCGGATATCTCCTTCATTTGACATTTTTACATCGTATTTATATGTATAAATAACATTTATCGAATGGCAATAAAGAGGATATGTCCGGATGAAAATTTGTTAAAAAAAATTTTATATCTGTATTATTATTGGTTAACTTACTTGGATTTACTTTGCTTAAGAATATATATACTTTAACTTTCTTATCTATTTTATTACGAATGTTTCAAACATGGTGATTTACTTTCCAATAATAACAGTATCATCATTATTATTATCATCATCTCCTACTACGCCTATTGACGCAAAGTCCTCGGTTAGATTTCGCCAGTAGTCTCTATCTTGAGATTTTAAATTAATATTTCTCCATTCATCATCTCCTACTTCATATTTCTCAGCTATATAGGCCAGGGTCTTCCAACGCTCTAGTGCCTTGTGGAGCCCAGTTAAACGTTTGGTGAACTAATCTCTCTCGTGCAGTTTAGCTCACCAAACATCCAAGTGTATAATGTATTGATTCAAAATATCTATAGAAAGAATAAAAGTACATGGAAGAGTTCTATAGGGTCTGAAAATCTGAAAATCTGAAAATTTGGGTCACCTATTTCAAGAACTGTATTCGTTTAAACTTCATGAACGAAGGGATGAATAAATGATCTGTTGGAGTCTAGAATTAGTTTTGGACTGAGCTAAATTCTAAAAACATGGAAATGACACAGTTATGCTAAATTTCATGAACGAAGGGATGAATTAACGAAGATCTATTGGAGTCTAGACTTATTTTTAGAGTGAACTAAATTCTAAAAAACATGGAAATACCACAATTATGCTAGTTTCTTATTTCTCAAGGTATATTTCGTATCGAGTTTTCTCTAAATATATACGGCTTAAGAGCAATATCTAAAGGTCAGGATGTCTGATACGGTTGTTCATTTGGAAATATGATGTAAAGATCGCCTCCTCTGGTTTTTGTAGTTATTTATGTCAAAGGTCTTGGAAAATATTAGAAGAATGTAAATAAAAATAAGTAAATATATAACCCTATATTGAGGATGATTTTTAATGACAAAGATAGTAGTGTTAATAATAATAATAATAATAATAATGATAATAATAATAATAATAATAATAATAATAATAATAATAATAATAATAATAACAACTAGAATGGGCACTCGATAGAGCGCATACCTTCGCCACCGCCAAGGGTAATGATATCACTATATTATGTTGTATATCAGAAGATCAGCAAATGAATTATGCACATTTTGGCACTAGTTCCATGCAAATCAGATAATAATTTAATCACGATATGGCAAAAAGACGTTTTTAACTTTTCCCTGACCTTGGCTTTTGACTTTTACCCAATCACTCCTATAATTTAATCAAATTGTCCTTGGATCATGGCTAATCATCCCATCAAATTTCATGAGATTCGGTCAATTAGTTTTTGAGTTATGCGAATCATAAACACACAGACAGACATTAAAAAAAATATATACACCCCTAAAAAACATAATCTTCGTAACGAAGTTGGGAAAGGTAATAATAATGATAATAATGATAATGATAATAATAATAATAATGATAATAATAATAATTATTATTATTATTATTTTTGTTTTGTTGTTGTTACCAAGCTACAACCTACGTGGAAAAGTAGGATGCTATAAGGCCAAGGAATCCAGCAGGGAAAAATAACCCAGTGAGGAAAGGGAAGGAAGCAATAAATGAACTGCAGAAGTGCTATGATACCATGTACTTAGACTATAAGTCTTATGTTACATTTGGATTTCGGTCAATTCTTTTTGATGAGAGAGTTACACCATTGGTAATAATTTCCCTTAAAATAGATCCCTCCTACGCTGTCAAAAATTAACCCAAAAAAGACGTAAAAATCCTGGAATAACTGTTGGCTGGCATTTACCATTTTAAAAACGGATATATTATTATTATTATTATTATCATTATTATTATTATTATTATTATTATTAGCCAAACTACAACCATAGTTGGAAAAGCAAGATGCTATAAGTCCAAGGGCTCCAATAGGAAAAAATAGCCCAGTGAGGAAAGGAAATAAGGAAATGAATGAATGATGAGAACAAATTAACAATAAATCATTCTAAAAACAGTAAAAACGTCAAAACAGGTATGTCATATATAAACTATAAAAAGACTCACGTCAGCCTGATCAAAATAAAAACATTTGCTGCAACTTTGAACTTTTGAAGTTCTACTGATTAGGAAGATCATTCCACAACTTGGTCACAGCTGGAATAAAACTTCTACAATACTGTGTAGTATTGAGCCTCATGATGGAGAAGGGCTGGCTATTAGAATCAACTGCCTGCCTAGTATTACGAACAGGATAGAATTGTCCAGGGAGACCTGAATGTAAAAGATGGTCAGAGTTATGAAAAATCTTATGCAACATGCACAATGAACTAATATGTATATAATATGTATGTATATATATGAGTGTATATATCCATATATATATATAATATATATATATATATATATATATATATATATATATGCATATATATTTATATATATATGTATATATATATGGCATATATATACATATATATGTATATATATATATGCATATATATACATATATATATATATATATATATATATATATAAATATATATACATACATATATATATAAATATATATATATATATATATATATATATATATATATATATACATATATATATATATATATAAATATATATATATATATATATATATATATATATACATACATATATATATATATATATATATATATATATATATAATATTCGGTAATGCATATATATATATACACACACACACACACACATATATATATATATATATATATATATATATATGTATATATATGTATATATATATTCTGTAATATATATATATATATATATATATATATATATTTATATATGTATATATATATATTTATATATACATATATATATATATATATATATATATATATATATATATATATATATATATATATATATATGTAGACGTCAGTGAACATCGATGTCAGGATGCCAGAAAACTCCAAATCAATCAATCAGTCAATCAATGTCATGATAAGTCACTTGCTGACTGTATGCATGACTACTGACTTATTACCTAAAATATTAATTTTATAATTCTAATATATATTCAAATGCAATCACGATCAAGAAATACAAGCATTACCACATTTACCACAGTAAAAACAGGTATTAAAAAAGAGAAAGTACATGAAACTTAAACCCTAATTGCCCAATTATAGCCAGCAATTACATAAATATTTCTCTTCGAAATGGCTTTGGCCTTTTATTGCCCCGACATCACGATGGTAGGTTGTCGTAACCAAAGTGATATTCAATGGTATTTCTTCCTTGACGAATTTAAATCACAGTTTTATTTCATGTAAATGTTATTTCCAGAGTATTTCAGAAACTCCGATGTCCAAAAGATAAAAAGGTTTATCGTAGTTTGAGCTAAATGGCAAGTCAATTTTACAGATGCTACACAGATAGAAATTTGCTATAAAAAACAGTAAAAATCCTGGAATAAATTTGCCAGCATTTACCGTTTTAAAAACGGATATGTAGACATAAATGGGTGATATTAAGATCACCAACCCGTAAAATATGATAACAGAGTATGGTAAAATTACGGTCGCCTGTATTTTACTGATATACGTATAAGAACAATATATTTTTACGAAGAATTTCCGATTAAAATAACGTTTTTTTTAACACTGTAGTAATGATGTCATACAACTTTTAGCATTGTCCTGCCAAAATTTTTTAGATGGAAACAGTTTAGTTCCTTAAATTACTTAATGCATATCCAATGAAGACTCCATAATATTTGCTTCTATCAAAGCCATGCACATATCTAATGACAATTAGTACCAGTAAATTCTGACAACTTATGTGTCATAAGTCTCTCTTCTTCCCCTTGAACTTGGATTTCAAAGATTAACATTCGATATTTTGTCCATATTTAGATAAATACTATTTCAATAAATTTTTTGAGATGTACAGCATATAACCGTCGAATTCAATTTTTTTATAATAGGTTATATTTTTAAAGACAAGATTATAACCCTTCAATTAGAGGAAATAGAATTTAATTAGGATTTAATCTATCAAATATT
Source organism: Palaemon carinicauda (assembly GCF_036898095.1). Lineage (NCBI taxonomy): Eukaryota > Metazoa > Arthropoda > Malacostraca > Decapoda > Palaemonidae > Palaemon > Palaemon carinicauda. The sequence goes on along the minus strand of NW_027169767.1, from coordinate 81,132 downwards.
TTGACAAGATCTATACCTATCTTTCCATTATGCAAAAAGACTCAAAGAGAAAAGATACTTCGGTTTTTTGGACCCAAGAATCAAAATTTGCTTTAAATCGCTCCGGGGAAATATTAGAAAATGTCTCATTATCTCAACCTGCAACTAATTGATCCGCTCCTCCTTTGATATAAAATGTTAGTCACTTTTCCTCATCGACATATGTGACAATTATCATTATCATATCATCATCATCACTGGAGATCAAAGACCTCAGATATGTCCTTACACTTGTTTCTGTTTGTGTCTTTCTATGTCAGTTCCCACCCGCAAAGTGATTATCATTAACATAATCCTTATCCTCACTGCAGATCAAAGGCCTCAGACATATCCTTGCACTTGCGTCTGGTTGTGGTCTTCTATGCCAGTCTACACCCGCAAAACAATTTTAGTTCGTCAATCCGTTGTCTTCTCTTCCTTCCCTTGATTCTTTTACAATCTCTAGGAAACCCTTCTGTTATTCTTAATGTCCATCTATACATGCCATTCTCTCGTCAATCCATTGTCTTCTCTTTCTTCCCTTTGCTTTTTTCAATCTCAAGGGACTCATTCTGTTATCCTTAATGTCAATCTATAGATGCCATTCTCTCGTCAATCCATCGCTTCCCTTCCATCTTTTGCTTCTTTTACAATCTCTTGGAACCCATTCTGTTATTCTTAATGTCCATCTATACATGCCATTCTCTCGTCAATCCAGTCTCTTCTCTTCTTTCCCTTGCTTCTTTTGCAATCTCTAGGGACTCATTCTGTCATTATTGATGTCGATCTAAACTTGTCATTCTCTCGTCAATCCATTGTCTTCTCTTCCTTCCCCTGCTTCTTTTATAATCTCTAGGAACCCATTCTGTCATTCTTGATATCCATCTATACATGCCATTCTCATTATATGTCCTGCCCATGTCCGTTTCTTTTTCTGGCATTTATAGCGAGTAGCAAAAATAATCTTTACTCATTTGTTAACAATCAGCAGAGTTCCAACAGTGTCAAAGTTTTTTATTTAGGGAAGATGTTGGTATTTCCGGCATATTTGCACAAATAGGTGAGGCCATTTTCTTCCAGCAACTTTTGCTGATAAAAACAATAAATGTTGCCA
>NW_027169767.1:70000-72500 GCF_036898095.1 Palaemon carinicauda | reverse complement strand
TATCAACGCTTTTGGTCTAATGATTTATTTGAGGCAGGGAGATTCACCAGCCCGTTAAGTAAAACTTGGTGTCTGAAGAATAGAAATATCAACCTCAGAAATAGAGATGAAGTGTGACGGATTGTGAGTGAAATTGTTTTGCTTGTAAAATAAGGGATTTAGAAAAATAATATTTAATTTATTTAATATATATATATATATATATATATGTGTGTGTGTGTGTGTGTGTATACATATATGATATATAATATATATATATATATATATATATATATATATATATATATATACATATATATATATATATATATATAATATATTATATATATATATATATGTATATATATACTGTATAGTTATAGGCTTATATATATGTATATATACATATATATGTACTGTATATATATATATATATATATATATATATATAAATATATATATATATATATATATATATATATATATATTTATATATATATATATATATAAATGAAAAAATAATGATGCTGAGAAATTTTTTAAAAATAAATGTACATATTTGACGGAACACAATAAATAAGTTGACATAGCAATTATTATTATTGTTATTATTATTATTATTATTATTATTATTATTATTATTACTAGCTAAACTACAACCCTAGTTGAAAAAACAAGATGCTATAAGCCTAAGGGCTCCAACAGGGAAAAATAGCCCAGTGAGGAAAGGAAATAAGGAAATAAGTAAACTATCGGATAAATAATGAACAAATGAAATAAAATATTCTAAAAACAGTAACTACATCAATAAAATAGCCCAGTGAGGAAAGGAAATGAGGAAATAAATAAACTATCTGAGAAATAATGAACAATTAAAATAAAACATTCTAAAAACAGTAACATCAATTGACCTGGTTCTTCATTACAGGCAAACTTGGCAGCTTCAAGCGTCCTATATTAATTTTTAATTTACTAGTTATATAAAATAAAAAAGAAAATAAAAAATAATGTTTTCAGCATAAAAGAGAAATCTGACCATCCAGGCAATATGTCGACACCAGTCTTCTCTCTATGGGATTTCCAGTTCAATGGGCCAATATCACGCTGTGAAACCTGGTCTTCTTCTTCTTCTTAGATTGCCTAGTCCTTTTGACTAGGCACGGGCTCTTGCTTACGCAGCCCGTCTGTGGTGTGGGGATAATTGTGCTGAGTTATGTTTTATAAAAGGCACAGATTATGATTTATAAAAGGCACAGATATTGGTTCATTGCCAGCACACGCACAGCAGCACAGCATCATGTCAGGATCTGCAGCCGCCCAGCTCATTGAGCTTAGCTGCAAGTGCGACTGCTCAGCACCTTGAGCATAGTCGCAAGGGTTGACAAATGTAGACCTGCAATTGCTCAGCACCTTGAGCGTGATTGCAGTGTGGTCGCTCAGCCCAAGAGCATGACCTTGTGGACCAAGAAACAGGACCACTTGGAGCCGAAATGAAAGGTTTCAGTTGTAGGTAAAAGTGTTGATAGCAGTAAGTCCCAGTAAGTAGGAGAGACTGGGAGAGGAGAGAAGAGTTTGAGTAGGAGGGAAAAGTGGCAGTTCTAAGCATAGTTGCTTATCCCTGCCCAAGGGAGGGTGAAACTAGGGGGTTTAGGAAGGATTGTATTACTGAGGGGGGAGTCTGAGCAAGGGAGCAGACTTTGACTACTAGTTGGAGCACAAGGGGAATCAAGGTATCAATTGGCAGAGCCTCTGCTTGGGCGAGGATGGAGGATATGACTGGGGAATGGGGAGGAAGTTGACCAGAGCCAGCCGGAGGTTCTTCGGCTGGGCTAGCAGTGACGGTAGGCTCTTGGTTAACTGCTGGTGCGGAAGTGTGTGCCGGTTTACGAGGAGGTCTCCGTCGTGGTTTCCTCTGCGGCTTCGGTTCAGCTGTAGGAGGAGGTCCATCCATGGGGTTGGAGTCTTGCTGTGGTTGTAGCCTTCGCAGGAACTCTGGACACCTCTTGTTCCAGGCATGGTGATTTTTGGAGCAGTTGGGACACTTTGCCTGGGTTTCCACTCCATTGTTGTGGGCGTCTATGCAGGTCTGTGTGGGATGGGATCCGCTACAGACCCCGCAGACAGTCCGGCTCTGACAGTGCGTTTTGTGGTGGCCAAAACGTTGGTAGTTGAAACAGCGAAGTGGTTCTTTTTCCAGGGCTTTGATGGGGAAGGTTCCCCACGGCCCTAGGTCCAGGTCTGGTGGGATGGGTCCAATGAAGGTGACGTTGACTTCTTTGGTGGGTGCCTTTCCTCTGCCCAACCTCCTCTTGGCCTGGGCAACGTTTTGGCGTACCTCTATAAGGGAGACTGGTAGGCTAGGCGGGTAGTTAAAAACCACCGCTTTCTTCTGCTTCTTGGAGGGATCCAAGAAGGTTAAGGTGGCTTCCTTGTAGAGTAGGGTGGCGGTGGCTTGATCCTTTGGGGTGATAATAATATCACCCTGTAAATTGGGTCTTGCAGTGAAGTTCAGGGCTGGTCT
>NW_027169767.1:60000-65000 GCF_036898095.1 Palaemon carinicauda | reverse complement strand
AATAGAATATTTAAAAGACGTATCTTGAATGTTAAAGTTTCTCAAATCACCCTGTCAACGTTATTCTTATAAAAACCTAAAATTCATATATATTTTATATACATATATTTAATTAACATATATGCATATACACAAACACAAACACAAACACACACATACACACACACACACACACACACACACACACACACATATATATATATATATATATATATATATATATATATATATATATATATATATATATAATGTGTGTGTGTTTGTGTGTATCTATATATGAATATTTATATATACTGTATATACGGTACACACACACACACACACACACACACACATATATATATATATATATATATATATATATATATATAAATATATATTCATATACATATATATATATATATATATATATATATGTGTGTATATATATATAAATATTCATATATATACTCTTATATATTAATATATATGCGTATATAATATTTTCCAATAATCATTTATACAGTATCATGGTAAAAGCACAACAGTCCAACTATCAAGAAATAACTTGGCTTGCCATCGTCACAGACTTTTTTTCCCTAAATTTTCGTACTGATGGAACGATTTAACATTTAGAACTAATGGATTTTATTTCATAGCAAAAGGCCAGAGGTGTATTATACACAAAGCCTCGTACATAAAGCCTTACCTAATCTACGGTCCCCTTTAAGGCTAAGGTACGTTTTAGGATAACTAAAACTAACAAACTGCAAAATCATGACCTGAATTCTTTGGTTCAAATAACAATGATCCGAGCTACCATAATGACAAGGCTATGACGGGTTAATCACCCTAAGATTATGACCTCCGCCAAGGAAGTTGGAAGGAGGTTATGTTTTCGCCCTTCTTCATGTGTTTGTTGTGTTTGTTTGTGAACAGCCTTCTGGCCACAATTTTAATCGTATAGTATTGAAACTTGTATGGATTAGCTGCTATGTAACATTCTAGAAATTATTAAATTTTGGAAGCTTAAGGTCAAAGGTCAAGAGCACGGTCAAGCAAAATGTCCAATTCACGTAATCAGCTATAAGTTTTGACATCGGTGTCACAGACTTCAAACTTGGCTCATATTTGAGTGTACGAAAATACATGTCAATTGATAAATATTAAGGTCAAAGGTCAAGGTTAAGGTCAAGCAAAAGGTCGAGAAATAATCCGCCACGGCGGAGGTCTGCTCTCTACTGAGCGTCCCTCTAGTTTCACTAAGCACTCAATCCTCCCTGTAAATGGGATTTTATAAAGCATATACATATTCATAAACCATATTACTTGTGATGAAACATAGAAGTTCATGAGATTAGCAGATGCGGCCTATAATTTTACTTCTAATGGGAAACTTCTGCGCATTGCCAAAGGCGTTTTAGGAATCGGAAAAAGTCTTACCAAAGTCTATTTCATTCCAAAGCTGGTGTTTACAGCGACATGTAGTCAGTTCGAATAGTCAGGCCTTCTCCATCATGATGCACAATATTAAACAGTATTCTAGGAGTTTCATTCCAGCTGTGACCAAGTTCTGGAATGATCTTCCTAATCGGATAGTTGAATCAGTAGAACTTCAAAAGTTCAAAGTTGCAGAAAATATTTTTCAGTTGGACAGTCTTTTTATAGTTTATATATGATATATCTGTTTTGATGTTGTTACTGTTTTTTTGAATATTTTATTTTCCTATATCGTTTATTTATTTCCTTATATCCTTTCCTCACTGTGCTATTTTTTCCTGTTGGAGTCCTTGGACTTATAGCATCTTGCTTTTACAAATAGGGCTGTAGCTTGGCTAATAATAATAATAATAATAATAATAATAATAATAATAATAAAGGCAATATTACAACCTAGAAAGATGTGGTGACGTTTTGAGAATAAAGGTGAATAAAAATAGACTCTTAAGAAAACGAAGAGAAAAACGAACCAATAAATCTCGATAAGAGTCGGAGGTAATTCATCTTCTAGATAATTCTCGAGGTTTATTCGACTTTCCCGAGATGTCTTAAATGTTATATATATATATATATATATATATATATATATATATATACATACATATTTATATATACATATATATACATATTATATATATATATATATATATATATATATATATATATATATATGCATATGTATATATTACATACATATACATACATACATATATATAGATATATATATATATATATATATATATATATATATATATATATATATATATGTATATATATATATATATATATATATATATATATATATAATGTGTCTGTGTGTGGGTGTGTTAAACATAACTCAGGCGAACAGGAACATCACATCCAAATTCCTCCAAAACATTAACGGTATTTACGGCCCACTGAAGAGCACGAATGCATATTTGATTGTTCCTGTAAAACCCAAAGTTTGTGTTGTGGTCGAGGCGTTGAAATGGTATAGATGGAAGACACTTTCTGAATAAAGTATTTCGAAATTGTGGGAAATAGTTATGGCGATCGATGTCACGTATTCCCAAGAAGATTTTGGAAGAAGACCAGTGGAATACTGGAATACGGAACGCACTCTGCATTGTAGTGAAGAATTTTTCATTCCGAAGAAGCAAACGGAAACGAAATCTAATATTTATGGTACGCGAAGCCCTTTAAAGGTTTAAAGGCCGCTCATGAAAGGCAAGGGCAAGGGACAATTACATCGCCTTATCGAGTAGGACAATGCCCTAGAGATTGACCAAATATACATATGATTAGCGCCCAAGGCCCTCTCCACCCAAGCTAGGACCAAGGAGGTTCAGGCAATGGCTACTGAAGACTCAGCAGATAGACCTATAGGCTCCCCCAAACCTTAGCTCGCAAGGATGGTGCGGTTGCAGCGGCCAAAGAAACTAACTAGTCTGGCGTTCACCAGTCAGGGACGTTACTGCATCGGTAACCACAACCCCAAAGGGTTTAGGGTTTAGGTAAGTGGTAGTCTGTACCATTGGTTGATTCACAATATCGGTCCGGTGAAGCTCCAGTCTCTGTTCGCTCTCAGTTAAGTCTAGGTACTTGGGTGTTCGCAGTCTCGGTCTGATCAGTGTCTTGGCAAAATTATATAAGGAAAAAGTATAATTGTATAGGAATATTTTTCATCGATACTAGGAAATGTATTTACGCAGTGAACATTATAGCCTGTTATTGTAAATATTGATTTTTTTTTTCTATCATGGCAGGAGCGAGACTGGAGCGAGAGCGGACCGGAGCGCCAGTGTGAATGCTTCCATTTAAAGTCATGTAACGATTTTTAACCGGACCGTGACTGGAGCGAGTGCCGAGCGCAACCGGGCCGATAGTGTGAATCAACCCTAAAAGTAATTGTACTTGATAATGAGATAAAAGAGGGGGAGATTTGTATGCATACATACACAGATAGACTCGCACTTTTATGGAAGCAGGCATTCAACCATAGCCATATTCATGTAATGGTCTTCCACTGTCTTAGGTTAGAGTTCTCTTGCTTGAGGGTACACTCTGGCATACTATTCTATCTTATTTCTCTTCCTCTGGTTTTGTTCAAGTTTTTATAGTTTATATAGGAGATATTTGTTTCAATGTTATTGTTCTTAGAATATTTTACTTTTCCTTGTTTCCTATCCTCATTGGGCTATTTTCTCTGTTAGAGCCTCTGGAATGCTGCTTTTCCAACTAGGGTTGCAGCTTACCAAGTAATAATAATAATAATAATAATAATAATAATAATAATAATAATAATAATAGTAATGATAATAATACCCAACTAATAGAAAAATCACCAAAGAATGACCAACCACTATGTATGGTATTTCTAGACAATGAGAAAGCTTTTTGATTTTGTCAAAACTTCAGTAGTAATGAAAGCCTTTTTAAACACAAGAAATAGATGAATATCATTTCAAAATAATTTAAAATATCTGTACGGGAAGTACAGCCATCCTAAAACTACATGAGAATAGTGAGAAAACTTCGATTGAGAAGGAGTTAGACATGGAAACCCCATCTTTCCTAAGCTATTGGAACATGCAATAATTACAGAATTTGTGTTATATGCGTAGGAAGTAGTGATGGTACAAACGACATGGTAGAAGTATTTTTTAAAAGGATATGCTTTTCTTTTCTGGAGCTTTTTCTGGTCTAGAAGTCAATAGAATTTCTTTTGCTCCCTTAGAACATAACAATTTTGGGTAGTGATACCCCATTTCTCCTAAATTATTGGGTCATGCAACAATTACGGAATATGTTTTATATCCGTAGAAGGAAGAATTAATACAACAGAGGACATGAAAGAAGTATTTTTTAAAAGGATATGCCTTTCTTTTCTGGAGCTTTTTCTGAACTACAAAACTATAGAATTTCTTTAGTTCCCTTTGACCATAACACTGAAGGGTAGTGATGTAAGTACAGCCGAAATGCAAGCAGGGTTAACGTTCCTTGCAGTGGCACAGTACATTGCAACTATTGTTATCTTCTTTAGATATACAGTTGCGAAATCCATTTAGGCTTTTACTTCTAATGGAAACGCCAACGTCAAAAGGTCAGAGTCTGCTTCAAGTTTGCGAGTGAATATGAGATTGCATGTGATCCGCGAATAACATTGAAATAATTGAGAAAAGGGACGTGGGTTGTTGTCATTTTAGTTTTATTAAAATGGTTTTTAATTTTTTTTTTATGTTAATCAAATATGAACTTGTCCGCTTGGTGATGATAAAGGAGCCATTTTAGTAGAATAGTTATTTCCCTTTATATTTTTCTAAAACTGGTAACCCATTAAAAGATGAATCTGGTAAAAGTTATAGGATAGGATTTTATGAAAGTGTATATTTTCCCAAAATTTGTTATTGCAACAATTAAACTCATTCAACTATTATTATCATTATTATTATTAGTATTATTATTATTATTACTTCCTAAACTACAACCCTAGTTGGATAAGCATGATGCTATAACTAGAGGGACACCCAGTAGAGCGC
>NW_027169767.1:52500-55000 GCF_036898095.1 Palaemon carinicauda | reverse complement strand
CATAATATATATATATAAATATATATATGTATATATATACATAATATATATATAAATATATGTATATATATCTATATATATATATATATACATATATATATATATATATATATATATATATATATATATATATATATATAAATCAGCTGCGCTACAACAGGCGTTGTACATGATTTAAGAACGATTGTTTTATAATTCTTAAACTTCTATTTGGTTTTATTGCTAACGATATATCAGAATTCAATCTTTCATATTATCTTAGGCATAAACACTAGAGAGAGAGAGAGAGAGAGAGAGAGGAGAGAGAGAGAGAGAGAGAGAGAGAGAGAGAGAGAGAGAGAGAATATTAAAAAACACCAACGCCATCCTTTTAAGGCAAGAGATCAAGCTGTCACAGTAACTGAAGCCTTTGCATATAGTTGGCAGTTATGAATGAACTTCGTGCCATGGAAGTTACCTTCGGCATAACTTCGCAAAGTTTCGTTATTCCAGCAACGTGAAACCGGTCGAAGGAATCTTCGGGACTGGTTATCGGAAATTCTGGAAATCTGGAAAGTATCAGTTTTCGGTTGGTGGATCTTAAAGATAGAGCAGTCTGGGCTCCCATGGGAATTTTGATGTCAGACAAGAGGAAATTTTTCATAGTTTGTATATGAAAGATCTTTTTTAATGTTACTGTTCTTGATATTTTTTTTATACTAATTGTTTATTAAGTTTTCTGAAGTTTATTTATTTCTTTATTTCCTTTCCTCACTGGACTATTTTTTCCTGTTGGATCCCTTGAGTTTATGGCGTCCTGCTTCACTAACTAGTGTTATAGCTTAGCTAATAATAATGATAATAATAATAATAATAATAATAATAATAACAATAACAATAATAACAGTAATAATAACAATAACAATAACAACAACTACAATAATAATAACAATTACAATAATAATAATAATAATAATGAAGATAAAAATAATAGTAATAATAATAATTATAATAATAATAGTAATGATAAGAAGAAGAAGAAGAAGAAATTATATTTTCCTTCCACGAAATTTAGAACTCAAAATCATTTATATATCTTCGTCATATTTCTTTACCTTTGATTTAACAAAGTCAGATTTTACCTCAGAACTCTAGATCGTGCTTTGATTACACATGTAATACCCACGACAGTCATAATAACACATTCTCTACCAAGATTCTCTGACTGATCACACAAAATCCCTCTCTCAAAACGGGCATCAGCTTCTCGTATTTCTTTTTACTATAGTTTACGGTTTTGTTTCGTCAGGTGTTGAAGGTTATATACAGTGTCAACAAACGCGTAATGTAGGGAATATAAAGTTTTAAAGGTTTAAATTCCACTCATGAATGGCAGAGGCAAGGGAAAATGACATTGCCCTATCGAGCAAGAGAATGCCTTGAGACTGACCATATATACATATGATTCACACAAGCTAGGACCAAGGAGGGGCAGGCAATGGCTGCTGATGACTCAGCAGATAGACCTATAGGTGCCCTATAGGTCTATATGTATATAAATCTATGTATATATGTACATGATATATACTGTATATATATATATATATATATATATATATATATATATATATATATATATATATATATATATATATATATATATATATATAATGATTACTAAAATTTTGACATTCACTTCGACTGTTGGGCATTAACCTGGTTTTAAAAATGCCACTATTAGAAACATTTATTACCTTTCCAAGAGGAAAAAAAAGCATATCTTTACAAACACACTTTGAAAAATGTAACTCCGGTAAGCGAAGCGCTTAGCGTCCCATTAGAAGCATAATTGAGAGTCTCATTAACACCATTAGTCACATGTTAATCTCGTTACTTTACTGTTCTGAGAGAGAGAGAGAGAGAGAGAGAGAGAGAGAGAGAGAGAGAGAGAGAGATATTTTCCATGTTTTTCATTTGTAAGTGCAATGGTTAGCACTTTTGTTCATTGTCAAAATTGCACCATTAGCGAAATGGCTTCCAATTTTTGATGGAGCGAATTTAAAACCTTTATCATAACAGTTTCTGTATCATTCCCATGGTATTTTTCTTTTCTTAAATCATCAGCTTATCTATATATTTAATTTCTTTTAGCGTATATGTGGTTATCTTTTAGAGTTTTAAAGGCCACTCATGAATGGCAGAGACAAGAGACAGTGATATTGCCCTATCAAGCAGGACAATGCACTAGAGACTGACGATATATATATATATATATATATATATATATATATATATAGATATAATATATATATATATATATATATATATATATATAATATATCTATATATAATATATGTATATATATATATATATATATATATATATATATATATAATGATCAGCGCCCAAGCTCCTTCTCCACACAAGCTAGGACCAAGGAGGCCCAGGCAATGGCTGCTGATAACTCAGAAGATAGACCTACAGGCTTTCCAATACCCACTATCCTTAGCTCACAAGGAT
>NW_027169767.1:40000-47500 GCF_036898095.1 Palaemon carinicauda | reverse complement strand
ATGAGTATTATTATTGATATTATTGTTATTATCAAAATTATCGAAAGATATTATTGTTAGAAGTAACAAAATTACTTTTTTTTTTTATTAAAATACATTAAACGAATATAATGGTTAATCAAACAGATACATTAAAAATTATTATAAAGAAGACCTATATAAAAAATGAAAGGATTTTCATTATAAATCTAATACACATATTTCGGTTCTACTCTTCTGTTTGTCGATGTATTCTGCAATGAAGAATTGATTGAATAGACCAACTTGGATTTTGATACCACCTTAAGTGGTGATCTCTATACATTGGCGTTTCATTTCTTACTTCCGCAAGTAATAAGTGATAAGTTTATAAGTAATAATTAATAAGTAATTATTTTACCATACTTTTAGATCTCCGTTCAAAACTTTATTTTTAGGAAATACTAGAGTACGCGACCCGTAAAAAAGGACGGGTAAATATTTAGATATATATGCCCGCACATACGCACACACACCCCCCCTTATCAGGGTATGACTACCCCCCTCTCTCCTTACTCGAGAAATGGGGAGATATTAGCATAATCGAAAAGATATATATATATATATATATATATATATATATATATATATCTATATATATATATATATATATATATATATATATATGTTGGTGTGGTACTGTTATAAACACACATTAGAGTTCCATCTCATGTCTCTTCAAATGTAATATGTATAGTTTAGACTTGTAGGTTACTTCTTCTGAATAAGTCTATGTAAGTTAACTTTTAAAACAGTTTATTAGCAGCTCCATCACAGGAGTATAGATGGTTTGGTCGGATGACCATTCCGTATGACATGTTGAAAAAGAACTAACAAAAATATCATGTTTGATGATAACGTATACTTAGTTATCTCAGCATTTATACAAATATGTAAACACAACATTAGTACAGGAAGCCATCTTGTTCCGGTGAGACACTCAACTGTTTCTCACGGGATGCTTGTATTGTGTTTACTCTTCATACAAAAATGTTACATTTCAAAGGTTTAGCTTGGTCTTGACTTTTGCATCCTGTTTATGACTGACTTGGCGTTCTCACACTCCTCCTAACTTCTCCATTGATCCCTTGGGTCATGTATTTTATTATGTAATTTATAATTATTACACACACACACACGCACACACATATATAAATATATATATATATATATATATATATATATATATATATATATATATATATGTGTGTGTGTGTGTGTGTGTGTGTATTTATTTATTGAAATACGCCATATATTTTGATGCATCAATGTCTGGATTCTCTTACCGACCTCAGGATCAGAGCCCCAGGCGGAACCACTCAAAGACAGTAGTTTCTGACTGGCCGAGAATCGAACTCTGGTCCACAAAACTTGTAACAGCAGTGACATAGAACTTAGCCACGAAGAAGGATACAAGTCAATGACAATTCTTCACCCGGAAAGAAGTAACGATTTAAACAGTTGTTCGTATGGAAACACTATGTTTTTTTTATATAAATTCTAAGATTATTTGATATCATAACAACAACGCGGTAAATGCTGTCGATATATTATTCCTCTCTCTCTCTCTCTCTCTCTCTCTCTCTCTCTCTCTCTCTCTCTCTCTCTCTCTCTCTCTCTCTCTCTCTCTCTCTCTTTTCTGCTTCTTGTTTGTCGGGAGAAATTTCTTCCTTTTTATGACTTCTAACATTATTAAATATCATAACAACAACGAGATAAACACTATCAATATATTACCCCCCCTCTCTCTCTCTCTCTCTCTCTCTCTCTCTCTCTCTCTCTCTCTCTCTCTCTCTCTCTTCTGCTTCTTGTTGTCGGGAGAAATTTCTTCGTTTTTATGACTTCTAACATTATTTGATATCATAACAACAACACGATATATATACTCTCTCTCTCTCTCTCTCTCTCTCTCTCTCTCTCTCTCTCTCTCTCTCTCTCTCCTCTCTCTCTCTCTCTCTCTCTCTCTCTCTCTCTCTCCTGCTTCTTATCGTCGAGAGAAATTTCTTCCTTTTTATGATCTCTAACATTATTTGATATAACAACAACACGATATATAATATCTCTCTCTCTCTCTCTCTCTCTCTCTCTCTCTCTCTCTCTCTCTCTCTCTCTCTCTCTCTCTTCTGCTTCCTGTCGTAAAAAGGGGAAATTTCTTTCCTGAGAAGGGAGATGAATTAAGGTTGGGACAAGGATAGTTAATGAGTCTCGGTGTAATGACTAACCAATCAAGAAACATTCATTTCTGATTACACCTTTTAACTCCCATAGCTTTTTTCAGCGATTTCTTTTTACTGTCACCTCATCACCTTTCGAAAATCTTTCCAAAAAAAGAAATAAAAAGATTTCATGGAGTTCCCCTGAACTTTGAAAAACATTAAAAGATTATAACAAGTGGATATCTAAATCCAGTTTCAATGGTATTTTATTATTAATGTTCTTTAAAAGAAACATTTTTTCAGGGTTTCTGAGTTTACCTTTGGAATTATAAAAGATCAGTTACTATACCATATAAATGTATATATATATATATATATATATATATATATATATATATATATATATATATATATATATATATATATATATACGGTATATATATATATACATATATATATATATATATATATATATATATATATATATATATATATATATATACGGTATATATATATATATACATATATATATATATATATATATATATATATATATATATATATATATATATATATATATATATATATATAGTTCGGTAACTGCTTGAAACAAATTCAATCAATTTATATAATATAGCATTATTGAAATGTTGGTTCACCAAACCATAAGACCATCTGATACATGGAGAACCGAATGTTAGAACCCTACGCCATAATAACTTTAGTTATGAAGTTCGTAAGTTTGCTGCAGCAAAGAGACTTTGCAACATTACCCGGTGGGCAGAGTTCAAACTTCTAAGGTAATTACCTTAGTTTGAGGTAATTTACATAGTTTTGAGGTAATTTTCAAGGTAAATAAGGTAATTTTGGTTTTACTATGTTCAGTTTTAAGGAAATTTAAAATTTTTTAAGGTGATCTAAGGTAAAACGCAGCAACTTCTATTCTAAGGTAATGGTCACATGCTCGATTTTAAACATTACCCGTTAGGGAAACTTCCCTAATTCAGAGATTATTCAAACATTTGCCTATGCAAAAGTCAAACCACACCATCCTTGCTCCTCCCTTCGACTAAACGGATTGAGTGTCGTGAAAATATCATGTAGCAAATTGTCTTTCTCAAATGGGTACAAGAATCACTTTTGGACTATTTACATAACAGCTGTTGGTGAGTTAATTTGAATTTCAGTAGCCTCCCAGAAACCAATAGTATTGGAATTTTCTTACTTATTTTCACTAACTTCCAAGAAACTAATAGCTTCTGGTAAGTTCTTATTAATTTTTCACTAGCCTCCCAGAAACTAATAGCTGTTGGTAAGTTCTTATTTTATTTTCACTTGCCTCCCAGATACTAATAGTTTTGTAAATTTCTTATAATTTTTCAATAGCCTCCCAGCAACTAATAACTTTGGTAATTTCTTATCAAATCTTCACTGGCCTCCCAGACACTAATAGCTGTCGCTAAATTCTTGTTAGTTTTTCACTAGCCTCAGAGACACTAAGAGCTGTCGTTAAGTTCTTATTCATTTTTCACTAGCCTTTCATAAACTAATAGTTTTGGAAATATCTTATCAATTTTCCACTAGCTGTTGCTAAATTATTAGTTTTCACTAGCCTCCCATAAACTAATAGCTGTTGGTAAGTCATTTATTTTTCACTAGACTCCCAGAAACTGTAATTCGCTTTTATTTTGAAAGCCACTGTATATGAGGAGAGATTCTTTATTCTTTAAAAACCATATATCATTATTTACCTTCTGTAAAAGGTACACAAATAATAGCTACTCCAAGAATGCTTGATTCTAGATAACATTTTACAAAATGTATCTGTCTTCTTTTTATTAATAGATTACCACAAAATGAAACCCCTAATGATTAAAAACTATCCTATGAATATGAAGAACATATTCTTAATATATACAATTCCATTTCTATAAACTTAATTGATAACGAAGATAAAATTGAAAAAAAAAATCAAAGAAGACGAAAATATTTGGCATCAAACTATAACTATTCCGTCAATGGAGATTTTCAATTTTATATAACTGTATTTAAAAGGAAAAACAATAATCATTTCGATGCTGAAGTTCAGAATAACGGGAAACCTTTACTTGAATTAGAAAATGAAACGATATTATAATTCTTACCATTACAATTACACGCAAACATTATTGGTTCCACGACTTGACTTGTAACTACCCCTCATTGAATAGACAGATAAAGAAAGATAAAACATCTATTAAACTGCTTAATTTTTCTTTCGCCATTGGTCGACATTCTAATTAAACGATTGGGGAAACAGAAGCGATTATACACTTTTGCAAACGAGTAGGGAAAAGACCCGACTTTTCGCACCGAGGGGAAATCAGCTTTTTCTCATTACCAAAATAAAATTTGAACGCGTTACCCAATGCGTTAGGGGTTCTATCCTCATCAACTCTTTTAATTATTCAACTGCATTTTTCACATAACTTTATATAGATCTATATAAAAATCCTTCTTAATAACCATCACTAAAGACATCTTGGTTTAAATGCCATGATTTTCATACGCAAATAGATCAGATGTGAAATATCTACAATATCTAAATTTTATGGTTAAATGTGAAACAAACTTGGTATTGAAATTATCAAGTGATTATTAAGGTTAGTATCACAATTACTATTGGTTTCATCTTGTATATTATTATTATTATTATTATTATTATTATTATTATTATTATTATCGAAATTATCATCATTATTATTATTATTATTATTATTATTATTATTATTATTATTATTATTATTATTATTATTATTATTAGCTAAGCTACAACCTTAGTTAGGAAAGCATAAACCATTTCAAATTTTATTTTGGCTGAGAGTTTTCTTTCCGAGGTTGCTTTACTTTCATTTATCTGAGATTTAAAGTGCTTTTAGTTAGTTGTTATATATATATATATATATATATATAAATATATATATATATATATATATATATATATATATATATATGTATGTATATATATATAATCATATATATATACATATATATCTATCTATATATATGTATATATATAATCATATATATATATATATATATATATATTCATTTCATCCTTACTGACATTTAATTTGCTTCTAGTTGATGGATATAGTTTTATATATATATGTATATATATATATGTATGTATATATATATATATATATATATATATATATATATATATATATATATATATATATATTTATATATATATATATATATATATACTTTTGTATATACCATAGCATACTGAAGCAATAGTAAGTTTTACACTTGTATTAAGATTGCACCACATAAAATGTCTAAAAGTTAAGAATTTCCCCCAAAAAGAGGAAAAATTTGTTTTTCTTGTATCAGCTGGCAGTGTGATTTAAGGGAATATCTCAATACCCTCTCTTTTATCCTACGTGCCACGAAGTCCTGGGATATTGCACACAGTAACATTGAACCCAGTCATTTTGCATATATGAACGGCAAGTTTTGCAGTCGACTGTGAAAGAAATTGTAAAATAACTTGTAGAAAACCGGTCGAGGAAATAGGTACCCTGAGGCTTATAGGTTTAAAGGCCGATCGTCAATGGCACAGGCAAGGGACAATGATATTGTCCTAGCTAACAATACTCAAAAGACTGATCATATATACATATGATCAGTGTCCAAAGACCAATCTCCACCCAAGCTAGGATCAGGGAGGGCCAGGAAATGGATGTTAATGAGGGCCCCAAAACCCACCATCATTAGCTCACATGAATGGCGATTTGTAGACATTAAAAGAACTATCGAGATTGAGTCTGACTCGAACCCCAGTCCGGCAGAACGCAAGGCAGGGAAGTTTCCAATAGGCCACCTGCAAGATTTGAGGCATCTATCTAAACGAAGAGATCAAAGCGGATCGAGCCTTCTCTACAATACCGCCAGTTTAAAGGTTTAAAAGCCACCCATGAATGGCAGAGGCAAGGGACAGTGACATTGCCCTATTAAGCAGGACAATGCCCTAGAGACTGACCACATATACATATGATCAGTGCCCAAGCCCCCACTCAACCCAAGCTAGGGCCAAGGAGGGCCAGGAAATGGTTGCTATTGACTCAGCAGATAGACCTATAGGCTCCCCCAA
This sequence comes from Palaemon carinicauda, assembly GCF_036898095.1. Lineage (NCBI taxonomy): Eukaryota > Metazoa > Arthropoda > Malacostraca > Decapoda > Palaemonidae > Palaemon > Palaemon carinicauda. The sequence goes on along the minus strand of NW_027169767.1, from coordinate 41,185 downwards.
AACCCACATCCTTAGCTCACTATTCTTTCTTATTTCTCTTCCTCTTGTTTTGTTAAGGATTTCATAGTTTATATAGGATAAATTTATCTTTATGTGGTTATTGCTATTAAAATATTCAATTTTTCCTTCTTTCCTTTCTATAAGCCCAGGGGTTCCAACAGGGGAAAATAGCCCATATTTTTCCCTTTTGGAGCCCCTGGGCTTATAGCATCGTGCTTTTCCAATTAGGATTTTAGATTGGCAATTGATAATAATAATAATCAGGAGTAGAAGCCGAAAAGACATCTTGTCTATCGCCTTAAACCCAATCCGTTCCCCTGCTGCCAGTGACTTCAAATTCATACATTTTCTCCCTGCGTTTCTCCCGCCAGGCACGTTCGTTCAAGTGATCACTAATGTGGTTCCATTGCTAATGTCATTTGCAATTTCAAGAGGCGCCTTCGAATTCATTTCGCTAATAGGATTCCCTTTGGGAGTCAAAGGCGGTTCAGATACACACTGTTTCACAATCGGATGTAGCTCCTAAAGAGACCCTCTTCCTTCTCTTTCCAATCGAGGGATATGTGTGTAGCGAGTGTATGTGTGTGTGTTTGTAAATTAATCCATAAGATTTTGATGGTGTACAGTTAATGTGGTTGGCCGATTCATCTTTTGTTTTCTTATTTGTATATTTGTCTTTTATATATTGTTATTGTGTGGACATATAGCTGTTTGATAAAGAATGATTGTAAACAAATAACTTTATGGGCATTTTATTATACGTTATACGTGTGTTTGTGTGTGTGTGTATGTGTGGAAAATGCTATTCTTAGAATATGCTGTGGTAGCCTGTTGGTAACGTCCTAGCCTGGTGATCGCCAGACTGCGGTTCGAGTCCCGCTCAAACTCGTTAGTTCCTCTGGTCGATGCAACCTCACCATGCTCGCGAGCTAAGGATGAGGCGGTTTTGAGGAGCATATAGGTCTATCTGCTGAGTCATCAGCAGCCATAGCCTGGCCCTCCTTGGTCCTTGCTTGGGTGGAGAGGGGGTTTGGGCGCTGATCATATGAATATAGGGTCAGTCTCTAGGGTAGGACAATGTCACTGTCCCTTACCTCTGCCATTCATGAGCAGCCTTTAAACCTTTAAACGGATTAAGTGGTTATTATATTGAGGAAAATACTTTATTCAAGGAATCTTACTTCA
>NW_027169767.1:27500-32500 GCF_036898095.1 Palaemon carinicauda | reverse complement strand
ATCCATGCACACTGAACGCACAAAAATACCTTACAGCGGTATTTATGCACACCGAACGCACAAAAGTACTTTACAGTCCTATCTACATACAGTGAACGCAAAGAAATCTTTCACAGTCCTATCTATGTACACTGAATGGACAGAAATACCTTACAGTCTTATCTATGTACACCGAAAGCACAAAAGTATTTTAGAGTCCTATCTACATACACTGAACGCACAGAAATACCTCATAGTCTTATGTACACTGAAAGCACAGATATACTTTACTGTGGTATCTATGTACACCGAACGCACACTGCCCATCACAATGGGATGATAAAGATTATGTATAAACACTAGGCATGATGTATATCACAAAAAACAATACATAATTAATAAAAACGATGAAGAACAAGAGAGGAGATAGATAAGCTTTGAACAACGTAACCGACATTGTTTCCTCCAATATTCCAAGCAACACAATCTCCTTTCTTGTTAACTTTCAATGTCAACACTCACCCTTCTGGCAGAGAAAATCAATGGTATTGGCCTCTTGTTTCTTGAGCAATCCAGTGAGGTGAATCGAATAGAATCCTTATCCGACGGAGAGAGAGAGAGAGAGAGAGAGAGAGAGAGAGAGAGAGAGAGAGAGAGAGAGAGAGAGAGAGTCTTCACTATGAACTGTAATAATCACTCGATAATAGTAAAACTACGACAACTCAAGAATTTCGATCTATTGGAGCAAACACTTGTCGTTTGACAGAGTTTGACGGCAAAAGAATATTGAGGCAATGACTGTGCCGATTGGATTTGGATGGATAATTTAGGCAAGACGGTTGGCTGGTGCATGGCTTCAACACCCTATATCCTACTCTGAACCCCCACCCAACACCCCTCACCCCCACAACAACTCCCACTGTTTTCCCAGCGCTTGTTGCTAATGGTATAATCACCGAAGTATGTGACGATTTTAAACTTTTCTAGCACTGTTAAAATCATTCTTGAATTTTCAACAATAATTTCTTGAATTTTATCTTCTAAGCTAACTTAGAAGTTCAATTCGATTACAATACTGTATAAACATGTAGTATATAGGCTAGCTACCGTTACTGTACTGGGACCTTCATATTTCGTTTACTGTACATCGATAGTAGTTTTAGGATGTTGCTGTGTCGTCTCGGTAAGTGTATCGGGGGACTGACGTTGGCGAAGCTTCATTATTATTATTATTATTATTATTATTATTATTAGCTAGGCAACAACCCTAATTGAAAAAGCAGGATGTTATAAGCCCGATAGCCAAGTAAGGAGACGAAATGAGGGAATAGATAAACTAGAAGTAATAAACAATTAAAATAAAAGTATTTGAGAAAAGTGTCAACATTAAAACAGATATTTCATATTATATAAACTATAAAGAGAGACTTGGTAAAGGATAAATGTGGCATTAGCTTATGATACTCGGCTTGATTGGTACCCTATTTTGCTATTAGTAAAATCCGATTATATATATATATATATATATATATATATATATATATATATATATATATATATATATATATATATATATATATATATATCTGTGTGCCTGTGTGTCTGTGTGTCTTTGGTGTCGTCGTTATTATCTTGTTATTTACAATTTGGTTGGTGTAAATAAGATATTCATAGCAACAAACTTGCTTCTCATTTTGATAAATTGGCGCTAATGTCTTGACCAACATATCACCAAGTATTCAGAATATCTTTAACACTAGTTTACAAATTTAGGATCTTTTCTGTCTAGAAATTATTCCCATAACTAAGAAAATGTTCTCAACTCCAATTCAACCGTTGTCTGGCCAGATAGTACTACATTGGATCCCTATTTAGGTAAAGCTCATTTTTCCTTTGCTTAAACATACACCGATTAGTTTGGTATATTCTTTACACATTCTCCTCTTTCCTCATACACCTGACAACATTAAGATGACTAAAAAAGAAAGAAAAACAATCCTTTTCACTTATTTGTTGTGGCCAATTTCCTCTTGGTAAGGGTAGAAGACACTCTTAAGCTATAAAGCTTTGTAAGCAGCTCTTCTAGGAGGACACTCCAAAATCAAACCATTATTTTCTAGTCTGGGGTAGTGCCATAGCCCATATACCATGTACATCCACTCTCTTGGGTTAGAGTTTTCTTGCTCGAGGGTACTCTTTGACACGCTATTCTATCTTGTTTTTTTTATAGTTTATATGTGAAAGATCTAATTTAATGATGTTACTGTTCTTCAGATATTTCATTTTGATTGTTCATTAGTGCTCTTTTCGTTTATTTAATTCCTTGATTCCTTTTCAAATTGAGCTATTTTTTCCTGTTAAAGCCCCTGGGATTATAGCATCCTGTTTATCCAACTAGGGCTGTAGCTTAGCAAGTAATAATGATAAAAGTAATATCCTCATTAGCGATTTTACAAATGTTCTGAATCCTTTTTTATATTTTTGGAGCGGAAATATGAAAATCCAAACAATTTATATTCCCTAATTGCTCTAAGTAGGCCTAGAGTAAGTGCTCACGGAGGGTGTAATGTTCAGAATGTTTTAATGGTGTTGCAATACATTAACTACTCAAAACGCTAATGGGTTTTTCTTTCATATGAAATCGGTTCAGCTGAAAAGGTTTATTATTGGGTAATTACTGTTGTTTGCAACACTACGTGCGAGACCATTAAATGAGTGGATTCTGTTATTAGAACGTCGAGCATACTTCATATCACGATGCAATAATTCTCTCTCTCTCTCTCTCTCTCTCTCTCTCTCTCTCTCTCTCTCTCTCTCTCTCTCTCTCTCTCTCTCTCTCACACACACTTCTTAACACAATGCAAAAATAGTCTCTCTCTCTCTCTCTCTCTCTCTCTCTCTCTCTCTTTACAACAATGCAAATTATAGTCTCTCTCTCTCTCTCTCTCTCTCTCTCTCTCTCTCTCTTTACAACAATGCAAATTATAGTCTCTCTTTCTCTCTCTCTCTCTCTCTCTCTCTCTCTTTATAACAATGCAAATTATAGTCTCTCTCTCTCTCTCTCTTCTCTCTCTCTCTCTCTCTCTCTCTCTCTCTCTCTCTCTCTCTCTCTCTCACCTATAATGTAAGGTATAAATCAACCCAATGAGTATATAAATGTTTTGGTAAACGACACGATTGAACATTCTACTGTGCAAAAAGAGCAATGCCCTATTTAATCCAATGAATCTACTCTAGAAACATTACCAGGATTGTTGAAATGAGATTCTCAGAGAAACGCTGCATAGCCTTTTGGAAATTGAGATTATTGCCTTTTCGGCGGGGAGAATCTATATTTCATGTTTCGAATATTTTTTTCTAATAGAAAACAATTCCTTTTATGGGTAAGACGTCTCTCTCTTATACTTACGTAAGCTCATCCAGTAGCTTACGCATCTATTTTCTTATCAGCGTAAGCAAATAATCAATTTTTCTTGAAAAAGTTGACCCATTTTCTTTCATCAAGGCTGAAAAAGAGAAAGTAATGTCTGTATTTCAATTGTGTTTCGAAAAAACGTATGTTGCCTTTCTTTAAGTTATATAAATTGTATTTCTTTGTCTATTTGCTTATATATTTACAATTCTCATGTAATGGTTATACTGAACGATGGGTAAAATTTGCCGAGAAAATACGTAGACATGGTACATACCCTACACCATATAAATTTCAACATTTTAAGGAAAGGCCTCAACAATGCTTAGTAAATAACCCTGAAATATGATGATTATGACTTTATAATCCCAAATAATGAGGTGAATTATGACGAAAAGCCCATATTTATGCATATTAAATTGTCTCTAACTGATTACAACAATTGAAGGTCAAAGCCTCAATACATTAAAGTAAAACACGGGAATCCTTGATCAATGGATTACTAAATCTCCCAGGACTATTTACACCACAACTTCCAGGATCTGGTAATAGCAGATATGGAAAGGGGTTTATCTTAATTTAATATTGTTACTGTTTTTAATACATTTTATTTTAATTGTTAATTACTTTTTTGTAGTTTCCATATTTCCTTTCCTCAGTGAGCTATTTTCCCTTTTGGAGCCCTAGGGAATATAGAATCCTGCTTTTCCAACTAGGATTATAGCTTAGCAAGTAATAATAATATTATTATTATTATTATTACTTACTAAGCTACAACCCTAGTTGGAAAAGCAGTATGCTATAAGCCCAGGGGCTCCAACAGGGAAAATAGCTCAGTGCGGAAAGGAAAAAAGGAAAATAAAATATTCTAAGAAGAGTAACAACAATAAATATCTCCTATATAAACTATAAAAACTTTAACAAAACAAGAGGAAGAGAAATAAGATAGGAGAGTGTGCTCGAGTGTACCCTCAAGCAAGAGAACTCTAACCCAAGACAGTGAAAGGCCATGATACAGAGGCTATGGCACTACCCAAGACTAGAGAACAGTGGTTTGATTTTGGAGTGTCCTTCTCCTAGAAGAGCTGCTTACCATAGCTAAAGAGTCTCTTCTACCCTTACCAAGAGGAAAGTGGCAATGAACAAGTACAGTGCAGTAACCCCTTGGGTGATGAAGAATTGTTTGGTAATCTGTGTTGTCAGGTGTATGAGGATAGAGGAGAATATGTAAAGAATATGCCAGACTATTCAGTGTGTATGTAGGCAAAGGGAAAATGAACCGTAACCAGAGAGGAGGATCCAATGTAGTACTGTCTGGCCAGTCAAAAGACCCCATAACTCTCTAGCGGTAGTATCTCAACGGGTGGCTGGTGCCCTGGCCAACCTACTACCTACAAATAATAATAATAATAATAATAATAAAGGCCATTCAAAAATGGAAGAGACAAGGAACAGTAACATGCCCTAGCAGGACAATTCCCTAAAGACGACCCTATGATCAGCACCCGCGACCCCTCTCCACCCAAGCTAGGACTAGGGAGGACCAGGCTCCTCCAAACCCAAATTCTTAGCTCACAAGAATGGTGTGTTTGCAGACACTACAAAACTA
>NW_027169767.1:10000-20000 GCF_036898095.1 Palaemon carinicauda | reverse complement strand
ATACTATTATCCTGTGGATAAGGTTCACAACCTCACTTTCCATCCATTGAATATAATTGGAATTATATTTACCCAAGCTCCGTCGCACACTCACACACTTTCTATTCCCCGTTGGATAAGGATTCAATTCGTTGGATTACTCTCTCTCCCCGTTGGATAACGATTCTCCTCGCTGGATTACTCTCTCATTCTGTTGGATAAGGATTCTTCTCAATAGATTGATCGAGAAACAAGATCTCATTGCCGTGGATCTCTGCCAGAAGGGTGAGTGTTCACATTCAAAGTTAGCAAGAAAGGACATTATTTTGCATGAAATATTGGAATAAAAAAAGGTAGTTTTGTTGAAAGCTTATCTATCTCCTCTCTTGTTCCTCATTGCTTTAATTAATATAGTATTTTTTTTTTTGTAATTAACACGATACCACAAAGAGGCCTCAAAACGTTTAAAAAAATAAACTTAAAATTAATTAGGATAGGATACTTTCATACTGAATTTTGTATGCCCTAGGCCTAGGATGATTTAGCATGTCATAATTAATTTATCTTACAATGCATAATTATCATTACAAATTGTTGCCTTTTTGTGCGTATTTTGAAGGTTTTTAAACAGTCACATTTCCATAATTTTGTCTCATAAATCTACCCATGATCTTAAGTGAATAACAATTTGGTATTTTGAAAACCAAATCAGTTGTGTCCGTAAATTCCAAATTTTCAAAAGTTTTTACTCGAAAAACTGAAGTTGTGGAAATGAAATTGTAGTTTGTATATATATATATATATATAATTATATATATAAACAGCAAAAACAATGCAGCTGTGTCTACTGCATTGTAGGACAAAGGCCTCAGACATGTCTAGGCTATGGCCATTTCATCACGATGCTTGTCATAGCTGATTGACGGTGGAGGGAGACTTCAGTCTGATCGCCCACAGCAAACCATCCCTAGTATTAATGGCTTCTGACTAGCACAGTTTTGCCCATCCTCCCTACCCCTCCCCCTCCTGCTAATCTCCCTCCTCACCCTTCCACTCATCCTCATCCTCATCCTCCTGCTGTCTCTCCTCTCCCTCCCCATCCTTCCCCTCCCCTACCCCTCCTACTCCTCCCCCTCTCCCTACCCCTCCTACTCCTCCCACTCCTCCCACCTCCCTACCCAGCCTCCTCCTCTCCCTCTTACTAACCCTCCTCCTTCTCTCCCTCCCCTACCCCTCCTCATTATCTCCCTCCCCTACCCCTCCTCATAATATCCCCCTACCCCACTTCCTATTCTCCCCCTTCCTCTCCCCTCCCCTCCCCCCTCCCCCCTCCCCCTTCTCATAATCTCTCCCTTCTCCCCCATCCTCCTCCTCTACCCTTTCTCCCCCTCCTAATCCTCTCCTCCTCCCTCCTCGTCTCCCCCCTTCCCCTCACCCTACCCCCTTCTCCCCCTCCCTCTCCCCCTTACTCCCTTCTCCCTCTCGTTCCCTTACCCATCCCCCTTCCTCCCCTTCCCTTTCCCCCTAATCCCCCTCATCCCCCTCCCTTCTCCCACTCCCCCCTCCCCCCTTCTCCCCTCTCCTTTCTCTACCCATCTCCTTCCTCCCCTTCCCTTTCCACTAATCCCCCTCCTCCCCTCCCCTCCCACTCTCCTCTCCTCCCACTCTCCTCTTCCTCCTCCTCCTCCTCCCCTACCCCTCCTCCTAATATATATATATATATATATATATATGCACACCTTTCTGAGTTGAGACCCCTTGACGTGTTGAAAAGGTTTATGTATCGCCATGATCAGCATAGCTGTACCAGTCAAGGCCATCCATACTAAATTGGTTAGGTGTAAACGATCAGACGAAAGTCTTCCACCATCACCAATCCGCTATGGCTAACATGGTGAAGAAATGGTCAAAACCCAGACATAAATAAGGACATGTTTTAGACCTTTGTCCTGCAGTGATGTAAAAACGGTTACATTGTTTTAGTTGTTTATATATATATATATATATATATATATATGAATGTTATGTATGATTTTGATAATATTAAGTTTTTGCATTTTGTCTTTCATGAGAGAAAAATACTTCATTTAAGCAGTTAAAAGTTATAAATCCAAACTTAATACTCTACTCAAATATTTAGGCAGGATTTATCCTCTTCAGGTATCCTTGCATATATTATAATTTCTTTTGGAATTGAAGGATGCCCAGTGGCCAACGAGTTTTTTTTTATTTTTTTTTTTAATGTAGAATTAGTATTACAGTATTTAAGGGTTGTTCATTTTAAAACGTATTAATAAACCAGAAGGTCTTTCATATTATTTGGATTCTGGAGAAACTAGGGTAGTTTTAGCTCTTTTCATCTATATTCCGAATTAAGAATGATTCTTAACATAAAGTTTTTATTCATCTTTTATATACCCTCATTGAAAAAGAAAGATGGAGAGACATCAAAGAATAGATTTCTTTGTACTTTGAGATCTATTAAGTGTTGTTTGGACAGGATATAGCTTCATAATTTGTATTGCCGGGTTAGGATTTTGAATTGTTCATTGATAAAGTTTAGCCAAAAGGTTTAACGGGGAATTGAATCCAAGTCAGATGAAAGACTTTAAGATTTAGGTTCATGATACTACGAGTGTCGCTACCTCTCTTGATTTATGTTGGATTCTTCTTTGGAAAGAGTTTTTGGGAAATATTATTTTAAAGAAACATTGTTTTCTTATCAAGATTGAAGTGTTTTAGTAGAAGTAGGGGATGCACTGCAAAGGAGAAGGTTTATTTTAATTGCTTTAATTTAATATGGGTTATTTTCTAAATACTTGGGAAGGAATTATATATATATGTATAATATTATATATATATATATATATATATATAATATTTATATACATATATACATATATAAATATATATATATATATATATATATATATATGCACTATATGTATTTGTATGCATCTTTTATATATACCATCATCATTATCATCAACCGTAGCTAGTTCACTACAGGACAAAGGCCCCAGACATTACCTTCCACTCGCATCTTTTTATAGTCTTTATATGTCAGTTTATATCCGTAAATTTTCTTAGCTCGCTAATCTATCGTCTGCTCTTCCTTCTCCTGCTTCTTTTGAAATCCTTAAGGACCCATTCTGTTATTCTTAATGTCCATCTTTTATTTGTAATTTTCATTATATGCCCTTCATATGTCCATTTCCTTTAATTACATGTTAGAATATCCTCTAATTTAGTTTGCTCTTTTTCTGTGTCTCGGTTTTATTCACATCATTATTCATTTCATTGCCTGGGGAATTTGAACTAGCTTATGTTTTAAGGCTTTAGTAAGGCTAATTTATTGCTACTGAATGATATGCAAATACAGTAGTAGACTAGAAAAAAAAAGATATTTTATATTCTACATTGTTATTTATGATGAACAAAGCCTCCTTTATTCGTTGGTAAATATATAATAGGTTGTTTTAAATATATATTTGGACTCAGATTTTACATTTTTTCTTAGTTTTGAGATGAATCTCCGAATCACAGGGGAAGAAAAAAGATAGGCTATGTATACCAATAATACAATAAGGAAAGGCATAAACTGGAACTCTTCACAATATCTTTAAAAATGTTAACCTAGGAGAGAAAAAAATAACATAATGGGTTTCATATAGTTTAATATGGATATTTTTCCCTATTGGAGCCCTTGGGCTAAGAGTATCTTACTTTTCTAACGGGTTGTAGCTTACCTTGTAATGATAATAATATCAATAATATAGTTTAATAGCATATAAAGCATATAAGTAGAATGGCAAAAAAATAGTCGCCAAAAAATACCCTTATTATCACTGAAATGTTATGGATAATTCTAAAAAAGAATGACAAATATGTTATCATGAAGCAACTCGGTACACGTGCTGCTTCAAGATGTTATTAAATAACTTGGATAAAAAGTTTCAGATGCAAAGTATATATACACAAACTCCAGTGAGGAGGAAGATATCCATCTCCATGATTAAAATCTCAAACTAAGGAGAAAACTTTTATTCTTAAGACACACAAGGTTCGAGTAGCTGCTGAGCATGGAAATTTTCATACTCTCCTCTCTCTCTCTCTCTCTCTCTCTCTCTCTCTCTCTCTCTGCGCCTGTGTATGTCTGTCTGTTATTCTTTCTTGCTCTCCAAAGCGATCACATCTTTATAGGTGTGCCACTTGTGGTAGTAGTTAACATTTTGATCCTCTCTCTCTCTCTCTCTCTCTCTCTCTCTCTCTCTCTCTGCCTATATATGTCTGTATGCCATTCTTTCTTTCTCTCCTAAGCCATCCCCACCTTTGTAGATGTGCCACTTGTGGGTAGTAGTCAACATTTTGATTCTCTCTCTCTCTCTCTCTCTCTCTCTCTCTCTCTCTCTGCCTATATATGTCTGTATGCCATTCTTTCTTTCTCTCCTAAGCCATCCCACCTTTGTAGATGTGCCACTTGTGGTAGTAGTCAACATTTTGATTCTCTCTCTCTCTCTCTCTCTCTCTCTCTCTCTCTGCCTATATATGTCTGTATGCCATTCTTTCTTTCTCTCCTAAGCCATCCCACCTTTGTAGATGTGCCACTTGTGGTAGTAGTCAACATTTTGATTCTCTCTCTCTCTCTCTCTCTCTCTCTCTCTCTCTCTCTGCCTATATATGTCTGTATGCCATTCTTTCTTTCTCTCCTAAGCCATCCCACCTTTGTAGATGTGCCACTTGTGGGTAGTAGTCAACATTTTGATTCTCTCTCTCTCTCTCTCTCTCTCTCTCTCTCTCTCTCTGCCTATATATGTCTGTATGCCATTTCTTTCTTTCTCTCCTAAGCCATCCCACCTTTGTAGATGTGCCACTTGTGGTAGTAGTCAACATTTTGATTCTCTCTCTCTCTCTCTCTCTCTCTCTCTCTCTCTGCCTATATATGTCTGTATGCCATTCTTTCTTTCTCTCCTAAGCCATCCCACCTTTGTAGATGTGCCACTTGTGGTAGTAGTCAACATTTTGATTCTCTCTCTCTCTCTCTCTCTCTCTCTCTCTCTCTCTCTCTCTCTGCCTATATATGTCTGTATGCCATTCTTTCTTTCTCTCCTAAGCCATCCCACCTTTGTAGATGTGCCACTTGTGGTAGTAGTCAACATTTTGATTCTCTCTCTCTCTCTCTCTCTCTCTCTCTCTCTCTCTCTGCCTATATATGTCTGTATGCCATTCTTTCTTTCTCTCCTAAGCCATCCCACCTTTGTAGATGTGCCACTTGTGGTAGTAGTCAACATTTTGATTCTCTCTCTCTCTCTCTCTCTCTCTCTCTCTCTCTCTCTCTGCCTATATATGTCTGTATGCCATTCTTTCTTTCTCTCCTAAGCCATCCCACCTTTGTAGATGTGCCACTTGTGGTAGTAGTCAACATTTTGATTCTCTCTCTCTCTCTCTCTCTCTCCTCTCTCTCTCTCTCTGCCTATATATGTCTGTATGCCATTCTTTCTTTCTCTCCTAAGCCATCCCACCTTTGTAGATGTGCCACTTGTGGTAGTAGTCAACATTTTTGATTCTCTCTCTCTCTCTCCTCTCTCTCTCTCTCTCTGCCTATATATGTCTGTATGCCATTCTTTCTTTCTCTCCTAAGCCATCCCACCTTTGTAGATGTGCCACTTGTGGTAGTAGTCAACATTTTGATTCTCTCTCTCTCTCTCTCTCTCTCTTCTCTCTCTCTCTCTCTGCCTATATATGTCCTGTTATGCCATTCTCTTCTTTCTCTCCTAAGCCATCCCACCTTTGTAGATGTGCCACTTGTGGTAGTAGTCAACATTTTTGATTCTCTCTCTCTCTCTCTCTCTCTCTCTCTCTCTCTCTGCCTATATATGTCTGTATGCCATTCTTTTCTTTCTCTCCTAAGCCATCCCACCTTTGTAGATGTGCCACTTGTGGTAGTAGTCAACATTTTTGATTCTCTCTCTCTCTCTCTCTCTCTCTCTCTCTCTGCCTTATATTATGTCTGTATGCCATTCTTTCTTTCTCTCCTAAAGCCATCCCACCTTTGTAGATGTGCCACTTGTGGTAGTAGTCAACATTTTGATTCTCTCTCTCTCTCTCTCTGCTCTCTCTCTCTCTCTCTCTCTCTCTCTCTGCCTATATATGTCTGTATGCCATTCTTTCTTTCTCTCCTAAGCCATCCCAACCTTTGTAGATGTGCCACTTGTGGGTAAGTAGTCAACATTTTGATTCTCTCTCTCTCTCTCTCTCTCTCTCTCTCTCTCTCTCTCTGCCCTATATATGTCTGTATGCCATTCTTTCTTTCTCTCCTAAGCCATCCCACCTTTGTAAGATGTGCCACTTGTGGTAGTAGTCAACATTTTGATTCTCTCTCTCTCTCTCTATCTCTCTCCTCTCTCATCTCTCTCTGCCTATATATGTCTGTATGCCATTCTTTCTTTCTCTCCTAAGCCATCCACACCTTTGTAGATGGTGCCACTTGTGGTAGTAGTCAACATTTTGATTCTCTCTCTCTCTCTCTCTCTCTCTCTCTCTCTCTCTCTCTCTCTCTGCCCTATATATGTCTGTATGCCATTCTTTCTTTCTCTCCTAAGCCATCCCACCTTTGTAGATGTGCCACTTGTGGTAGTAGTCAACATTTTGATTCTCTCTCTCTCTCTCTCTCTCTCTCTCTCTCTCTCTCTCTGCCTATATATGTCTGTATGCCATTCTTTCTTTCTCTCCTAATCCATCCCACCTTTGTAGATGTGCCACTTGTGGTAGTAGTCAACATTTTGATTCTCTCTCTCTCTCTCTCTCTCTCTCTCCTCTCTCTCTCTCTCTCTCTCTGCCTATATATGTCTGTATGCCATTCTTTCTTTCTCTCCTAAGCCATCCCACCTTTGTAGATGTGCCACTTGTGGTAGTAGTCAACATTTTGATTCTCTCTCTCTCTCTCTCTCTCTCTCTCTCTCTGCCTATATATGTCTGTATGCCATTCTTTCTTTCTCTCCTAAGCCATCCCCACCTTTGTAGATGTGCCACTTGTGGTAGTAGTCAACATTTTGATTCTCTCTCTCTCTCTCTCTCTCTCTCTCTCTCTCTCTCTCTGCCTATATATGTCTGTATGCCATTCTTTCTTTCTCTCCTAAGCCATCCCACCACCTTTGTAGATGTGCCACTTGTGGTAGTAGTCAACATTTTGATTCTCTCTCTCTCTCTCTCTCTCTCTCTCTCTTGCCTATATATGTCTGTATGCCATTCTTTCTTTCTCTCCTAAGCCATCCCACCTTTGTAGATGTGCCACTTGTGGTAGTAGTCAACATTTTGATTCTCTCTCTCTCTCTCTCTCTCTCTCTCTCTCTCTGCCTATATATGTCCTGTATGCCATTCTTTCTTTCTCTCCTAAGCCATCCCACCTTTGTAGATGTGCCACTTGTGGTAGTAGTCAACATTTTGATTCTCTCTCTCTCTCTCTCTCTCTCTCTCTCTCTCTCTCTCTCTGCCTATATATGTCTGTATGCCATTCTTTCTTTCTCTCCTAAGCCATCCCACCTTTGTAGATGTGCCACTTGTGGTAGTAGTCAACATTTTGATTCTCTCTCTCTCTCTCTCTCTCTCTCTCTCTCTCTCTCTGCCTATATATGTCTGTATGCCATTCTTTCTTTCTCTCCTAAGCCATCCCACCTTTGTAGATGTGCCACTTGTGGTAGTAGTCAACATTTTGATTCTCTCTCTCTCTCTCTCTCTCTCTCTCTCTCTCTCTGCCTATATATGTCTGTATGCCATTCTTTCTTTCTCTCCTAAGCCATCCCACCTTTGTAGATGTGCCACTTGTGGTAGTAGTCAACATTTTGATTCTCTCTCTCTCTCTCTCTCTCTCTCTCTCTCTGCCTATATATGTCTGTATGCCATTCTTTCTTTCTCTCCTAAGCCATCCCACCCTTTGTAGATGTGCCACTTGTGGTAGTAGTCAACATTTTGATTCTCTCTCTCTCTCTCTCTCTCTCTCTCTCTCTCTCTCTGCCTATATATGTCTGTATGCCATTCTTTCTTTCTCTCCTAAGCCATCCCACCTTTGTAGATGTGCCACTTGTGGTAGTAGTCAACATTTTGATTCTCTCTCTCTCTCTCTCTCTCTCTCTCTCTGCCTATATATGTCTGTATGCCATTCTTTCTTTCTCTCCTAAGCCATCCCACCTTTGTAGATGTGCCACTTGTGGTAGTAGTCAACATTTTGATTCTCTCTCTCTCTCTCTCTCTCTCTCTCTCTCTCTCTCTGCCTATATATGTCTGTATGCCATTCTTTCTTTCTCTCCTAAGCCATCCCACCTTTGTAGATGTGCCACTTGTGGTAGTAGTCAACATTTTGATTCTCTCTCTCTCTCTCTCTCTCTCTCTCTCTCTCTCTCTCTCTGCCTATATATGTCTGTATGCCATTCTTTCTTTCTCTCCTAAGCCATCCCACCTTTGTAGATGTGCCACTTGTGGTAGTAGTCAACATTTTGATTCTCTCTCTCTCTCTCTCTCTCTCTGCCTATATATGTCTGTATGTCATTCTTTCTTTCTCTCCTAAGCCATCCCACCTTTGTAGATGTGCCACTTGTGGTAGTAGTCAACATTTTGATCTCTCTCTCTCTCTCTCTCTCTCTCTCTCTCTCTCTCTCTCTGCCTATATATGTCTGTATGCCATTCTTTCTTTCTCTCCTAAGCCATCCCACCTTTGTAGATGTGCCACTTGTGGTAGTAGTCAACATTTTGATTCTCTCTCTCTCTCTCTCTCTCTCTCTCTCTGCCTATATATGTCTGTATGCCATTCTTTCTTTCTCTCCTAAGCCATCCCACCTTTGTAGATGTGCCACTTGTGGTAGTAGTCAACATTTTGATTCTCTCTCTCTCTCTCTCTCTCTCTCTCTCTCTCTCTGCCTATATATGTCTGTATGCCATTCTTTCTTTCTCTCCTAAGCCATCCCACCTTTGTAGATGTGCCACTTGTGGTAGTAGTCAACATTTTGATCTCTCTCTCTCTCTCTCTCTCTCTCTCTCTCTCTCTGACATCAGTTCTTCACGTGCACAGATACATGGGGATAATCTTTAAACTTTTGAGACACGTTTATCACAGGTAATCCTTAAGCCCCTCTTCTATTAGCTCATCAATACGTAAAGAATTAAGATATTTTATAAAAGAAAATGTCACATGTGAGTGTTGAAATGTAAAATTTCGAAAATGAGAAAAAATCTATGTACGTTAAGTATATTTTGTGATTTAATATATATATATATATATATATATATATACATATATATATATATTTATATATATTAATATGTATATATATACATATAAATGTAATGTATGTACTGTATATGTATAAATTGAATTTTAACTTTTACTTGTTTTAACCACATATGTACACTCTGGTATATATATACAATGATTATATATATATATATATATATATATACAGTACACACATATATATACATATATATATATATATATATATATACATACATATGGGTGTGTCTGCATGTGTGTAATATTCAGAATTTTGAATTATTCCATTAAATGTAGCTCTCTTAACTTCACTTGTTAATTTCACAGAACTTTGATGAATGGCTCTTCTTAGAACACAAAAGTTTAATGCTTCTTTGTAAGTCCACAGCAAAATTTCATTCCAGTTTGGGTCATTAATTAATCGGATTTTTATTTTGTCTTAATTGTTTGAAAAAATACTAGAGTTTATTAAAGCTATTCTCATCAGATAATGGTTTTCATGTTAAAAAAAAAAATATTTTTTTTTTCTGTAACTATACATGTAACACGTATTATTTTGCCTATTTTCTTGTTGAAAAGTAATGAATTTTGATTCATTGTAAATTTCAATTATTCTATTTCTGAAAAATTCTGGTATATATTCGCCCAGGAGCTCGAAATAATTTTTACGACAGAATTTGGGAATACTATCATCTCGAAATTCTTGAATTTAGTTAAGACAGGAGAGTTAAAAAAAATGGCGTTAAAATATTTATT
>NW_027169767.1:0-7500 GCF_036898095.1 Palaemon carinicauda | reverse complement strand
TGATAAGTAGCCTAAGTTCAAGTCAAGAATTCTTATGAATTCTTTGAAGTCAGTTGAATTTTTTCTTATTAATAGGGGTATAATTATCATGATTACATTTAGCTTGTTATTCACTTCATATATATATATATATATATATATATATACTTAAATATTCAGTTTTGTTCTATATTCAAAGCTACAAGTCACTATTTTCACTTTTAGGTACATAATTTTTCTGTTTTTTTTTTTTGTATGTAAATATCCCTATGCTCAACCTAAAAGTTACTCTATTTTAACTTTACAACTATAGTTTTTCTTTTCTTTGGGTTAATATTCCTGTTTTCTCAACTTTAATGCATCTCTGATTTTCTTTAAAATGTTTAAGTACTGTATCCCATTTATCAAAAGTATTAGCTTGATTAGACAAAGCCACAAGTGACATTATCACAGGATCTTATACAAAGCAAATACATCGTTTTAGCTGATTTATAGATAAAGCAATTTGGTAGCCAAAATATCCAACATCCACATTTCGAGAATAACTACAAAAGAGCTTACAGAATAACTGTGAAAGAACTTAGAGAATAACTACAAAGGAACTTAGAGTATAAATGTAAAATAACTTAGAGAATAACTGCAAAAGCAAATAGAGAATAATTGCAAACAGAACTTAGAGAATAGCTGCAAAATAATTTAGAGAATAACTGCAAAAGAAACTAGAAAATAACTGCAATAGAGCTTGGAGAATAACGGCAAAAGAATTTAGAGAATAACTGCAAAAGAACTTATAGAATAACTGCTGAAAAGTTTAGAGAATAACTGCAAAAGAACTTAGAGAATAACTGCAAAAAAATGTAGAGAATAACTGCGAAAGAACATAGAGAATAACTACAAAAGAATTTAGAGAATAAATGCAAACGAATCTAGAGAATAGCTGCGAAAGAACATAGAGAATAACTGCAAAAGAACTTAGAGAATAACTGCAAAAGAATCTAGAGAATAGCTGCGAAAGAACATAGAGAATAACTGCAAAAGAACTTGGGGAATAACTTCAAAAGAACATAGAGAATAACTGCGAAAGAACTTAGAGAATAACAGCAAAATAACTTAGAGAATAACTGCAAAAGAACTTAGAGAATAAATGAAAAAGAACTTAGAGAAATACTGCAAAAGAACTTAGAGAATAACTGCAAAAGAAGTTAGAGTAATATCTTGTAAATAGCTGGAGACGAAAAAGAGAACGCGAAAGCCAAATGAGAGAGAAGAAATTTGCATTTGATGTCGTTTATTCTCGCTGCATTTCCAGGCTGCATTTCAAGTGGTCCAAGACCTCTGCAGAAGGAAAGACTTCAACTTGGTCTTCCATCCTTTGCCTGGGCGTTTGTAAAAAGTTCATTTTTTCTTTCCTTTTGTCGGAGGCAGTGTGCTTTCAGTGTACATGGGATTGTAAGGAATTTCTCGTCTAGTAATTTTAGTTCTTGAGAGGGTAAGTTCATCTTAGATTCTAAGCTTTCAAAAATTTTACAGTTTTTATTTAGATACTGGGTGATATTATCACTGGAATTTGTAAGAAATTTGAATTAATGTATTTTAAGAGTGTAAATTCCAAAAATATGACAAAATTTCAAGAATATATACAGTATATATATATGCATATTTATATATATAGTCCTATATATATACATACTGTGTATATATATATATATATATATATATATATGCAGAAGAACCACAGGGAAAATGAAAATACGAAATATAAAATTAAGTCCTGACTAGTTTCGTGATACTTCTTCAGAGGACTGATTTATTGAGAGGGTTCTTTACCTTCTATAGGGAAAGTAAACGTACGAACATTCATATAGAGGCTTTTAGAACAATGACACTCCCATACCAGCTACCTGGGCTGTTATCAGGTGTTTACTGGGTGGAGATCAAACCTCATTAGACACTTGCCAAAAAGGTAATTTCTGGTGACCGGTAAATTCTTGTTTTGACTTTCAATACAGTTTATTTATATGAATAACGGTAGCCTTATCTATATAAATACATAAGCAAAACTATATGTATATATAAAACACATCTTTATATAAATATATAAAAAGGCATATACACAGACAGGCATTCATACACACACATGCATAATATATGCATAGACATATACATACGTGTACACATACTTATATTTCGTATTTTCATTTTCCCTGTTGTTCTTCTGCATCTGAGCATCACGTTTTCCTGTTATTTTTACGCATATATATATATATATATATATATATGTGTGTGTGTGTATACACACACACACACACACACACACACATATATATATATATATATATATATGTATATATAGGCTATACTGTATACTTATAAACTGAATTCTTGACTTGACTCAATTAACTATTACTTGTTTTATCTGCATATGTACACTCACTCTTGTATATATATACAAACATTATATATGTATATATATATATATATATATGCACATATATACGTATATATATATATATATATATATATGTATATATAATATTCAGAATTTTGAATTATTTTATTAAATGTAGGCCTCTGATCTTCATTTATTAATTTCACAGAATTTTGATGAATGACTCTCCTTGGAACACAAAAGTTTAACCCTTCTTTGTAAGTTCACAGCAAAATTTCATTCCAGTTTGGGTCATTAAATCAATCGAATTTTTATTTTGTCTTAATTGTTTGAAAAAATACTAAAGTTTATGAAAGCTATTTTCATCAGAAAGGGATTTTTATGTTTTATAAAAAAAATTCTGTAACTATACATGTAACACGTATTATTTGACGTATTTTCTAGTTGAGGGTATCTGAAAAAAAAAAAAAATTATTCATTGTAAATTTCAATTATATATTCTATTTCTAAAAAATTCAGGTATTTATTTGCTCAGGTGCTCGAAATGATTTTTAAGACAGAAACTGGGAATACTATCATCTCGAAACACTTCTCGAATCTAGTTAAGATAGGAGAGTTCAAGAAAAATGGCGTTAAAATATTTATTATATAAACACACGAGAGAATTGCAATTGGTGAGAGGGTAATTTTTTTTTCTTTTACCGAAAAATAGTATTATTTTTTTTGGAGATCCCTGAAAACAGATGGTATACTATAATGTTGGAAAAGTAAATCTTATTGGAGATTCAGTTTAGACCCCATAACTCTCCAGCGGTAGTATCATTCAGGCAAAGGAGAATTTTCCCTGCTACATTTTATCAAATTCATTTCTCAAGTCCAGCGCAGCGTTCTCTATCCTTGACACATCTCCCCATCAAAAGGGAACGACTCTTACGTACAATTGGGTTTACATTCGGAAGTGAAATGAATTACTTAAAGGAAGAGGCGCCACACAGGCCATCAAGACTCAAAGGGTGGGAAGATTTTAGGGTAATTTGTTAGGCAAACGTTTTTCCGAAATTGGGTGCACAGATGGCGAACAGAAAGGTATCTCTACCATGCGTACTGATATATATATATATATATATATATATTATATATATATATATATATATATGGTTTTTATGTATATGCATATATATATATATATATATAAACATATATACACAGATAAACACTCTGAATATATTAATATATATATGTATATATATATATATATATATACACACACGTATACACACACTATATATATATATATATATGTGTGTGTGTGTGTGTGTATGTGTGAATATTTGAATATATTTATGGATATATATATATATATATATATGTACGTATATATATATATATATATGTGTGTGTGTGTGTGTGTGTGTGTTTTTGTGAATATATGAATATATTTAGGGATATATATATATATATATATATATTATAAATGTGTGTGTATAATTTGTTTATGTATACAGTATATACATTACATTAAACTTAATAAGATAATAATTTTCTATACACCATACAATATCAAAAAAACTCAAAAAAAAGTTTAAACTGAGATTTGGGGCAATTTGGAAATTCATTATTTTCATCTGGAATCAGAAGAGGCTCTTCATATTTCCCAAGTCTTTGTTCTAATTAACAGCTAGAGCTTATTGCATTCTGCCGGTAAATAGTTTTCTTCATTAGAGAGAGAGAGAGAGAGAGAGAGAGAGAGAGAGAGAGACGTAATCATGTTGATATATATTGAGTAAATATTTATCTTTTTCGGAATAAACTTTTGAGGACCCGCAATGCGTTGACGGTTATTATATATATATATATATATATATATGTATATATATATATATATATATAGGCCTATATATATATATATATATAGGCCTATATATATATATATATAGGCCTATATATATATATATATATATATAGATAGATAGATAGATAGAGAGAGAGAGAGAGAGAGAGAGAGAGAGAGAGAGATTTCTCAGTTTTTCCTTTTTATATGCTTAACAATGCCTTATTATTTCTTCTTATTTGTATAGCTTATCACGTATCTTTTTATGTCATAGGAATGTGATATATATGCAGTAAATTATATCAATTTACATTTATTAGGATGATTAGAAATTAAGGGTTTTAAAAAGCGTGTTATTAAAAGTTCTATTATCTCTGGATATTTTCCTGCTATTTTAAAGTTACTAAAAAATCACTCATGAGATTTTTTACTAACCTGAAGCAGATTTTCTCTCTCGCTCTCTCTCTCTCTCTCTCTCTCTCTCTCTCTCTCTCTCTCTTTTCGTATGAGAGAATCAAGGCTCATGTCACAAGATCCATTGTTATTTCCAATTCTTATTGTATTGTCTTGAGATGATTCCATTTAATATTCCAGGAAATTGTTTGTGCGTAGGGTTTGCACAACTTTAAGGTGCCTCTGCTTGTATTTCTGTAACTAAATTCTGGCAAGTATCTTTCATGCCATTTTGCACAATATTTCATCTTTTTTCTTCACATGGATATGCGTAAGGCATACAGTTGCACGAATTAATTTATTATTTTGCTATTTGTTCAAACTTTTATTTGATTGGGGATTTTATTTTCGAATTCCAAACGAAGATTATTATTATTATTATTATTATTATTATTATTATTATCATTATTATTATTATTATTATCATTTTTATTATTATTATGAGCTAAGCTACAAACCTAGCGGGAAAAACAGGTTACTATAAGCCCAAGAGCTTCGACAGGGAAAAGTAGTTCAATGAGGAAAGGAAACAAGGAAATGAAAAGGGAACTACAAGAGAAGTTATGAACAATTTATATAGAATATTTCAAGAACAGTAACAACATTAGAATAGATATTTCAAATATAAACCATAAAAAAGAGGAAAAGAAATAAAATAGAATAGTATGCCAGATGATTTTACTCCTATTGACTATAAAAACGTGTTGGCTTTTAGCTATTAAATCCATTTAGTTAACGCATTCATTTTTACAAATTTCGAGTTCTCAAAGTAAAGAGACTTTGTGAATATACCTTTGAAGTGGCCTGGAAATGTAGTAAAGGAAGTGAATGTTAATATCGCATTGGTGGTTTTAAAAAAGTTAACTGACATCTTTTTCACATATATAATATTTTGCTCAATAAAGGCATATGGATCCATATGAATATTCAGAGAAAGATATGATTTTACCCGTGTCGGTTGATAAGTAGCCTAAGTTCTAGTCAAGAATTCTTATGAATCCTTTGAAGTCAGTTGAATTTTTTCCCATTAATAGGGGTATAATTATCATGATTGCATTCAGCTTGTTATTCACTTCATCTATGAACTTAAATATTCAGTTTGGTTCTATTTTCAAAGCTAAAAGTGACTATATTTTGACTTTAGTACATAATTTTTCTGTTTTTCTTTTTTATGTAAATATCCCTATGCTTAACCTAAAAGTTACTATATTTTCACTTTACAACTATAGTTTTTCTTTTCTTTGTGTTAATATTCCTGTTTTCTCATCTCTAATGCATCTCTGAATTTCTTTAAAATGTTTAAGTACTGTATCCCATTCATCGAAAGTATTAGCTTGATTAGGCAAAGCAATAAGTAATATCATTATAGGATCTTATACTATGGAAATACATCGTTTCAGCTGTTTTATAGATAAAGCAATTTGATAGCAAAAATATCCAACATCCACATTTCGAGAATAACTACAAAAGAACTTAGAGGATAACTACAAAAGAATTTAGAGAATAACTGTAAGAAACTTAGAGAATAACTGCAAAGGAACTTAGAGAATAACTGCAAGAGAAGTTAGAGAATAACTGCAAAAGAACTTAGAGAATAAATGAAAAAGAACTTAGAGAAATACTACAAAAGAACTTAGAGAATAACTGCAAAAGAAGTTAGAGTAATATCTTGTGGATAGCTGGAGAAGAAAAAGAGAACACGAAAGCCAAATGAGAGAGAAGAAATTTGCATTTGATGTCGTCTATTCTCGCTGCATTTCCCGGCTGCAGTTCAAGTGTTCCAAGATCTCTGCAGAAGGAAAGACTTCAACTTGGTCTTCCCTCCTTTGCCTGGGCCTTTGTAAAAAGCTCATTTTTTCTTCCTTTTGTCAGAGGCAGTGTGCTTTCAGTGTACATGGGACTGTAAGGAATTTCTCGTCTAGTCTTTTTAGCTCTTGAGAGGATAAGTTCTTAGATTCTAAGATTTCAAAAATTTTACATAGTTTTAGATACGGGGTGATATTATCACTGGAATTTGTAAGAAATTTTTAATTAACATATCTTAAGAGTGCAAATGCCTTTTAACATATCCTCGTTCCTTACTTGTGTTCTAAGATGAATATACTCTTGATAAATATCGTGTCATAAATAAGACATAACTTAAACCGTAAACGGTAAACAATATAACAGAAAGAAAAATATTTCCCTATATGCCAAATATTCTTTCAGTAAATATTATCTATTAATTAATTCATATAAGAGAAATATCAACAACTTTCCATCTTCCTTTTATAGAACAGCTTTCACCTGCTTTTTGATGAATCTGATTTTATTCAACAGTCAGATATGCGAAAAACCCCGATCGGGACCAAGGCTGGAATGTAAATCAACTTTGGGAGTCATTAGCATATATTAAACTTAGTCCCAAAACTGCTCATACAAAGCCTTTGGTCAGTTTCGGTAGAATAAATCTGATATCTATCAATCATTAGTTACCAAAAATATTTGAGCTTTTGCTTCATAGGAGCTCGGGAATTAGAATAAACAATTAAATAAAAGGAAATTCACCCTCAGATAAAAAAATGCATATATATATATATATATATATATGTATATATATATATATATATATATGTATAGAACTTTATTGCGTGATCTACAACAGGATCTAACAGAAATATAGGGCTTACGCTTATGAATTAGATACTATTTCATGGTTGTTGTTTTAATTAGAAAGTTGGCGAACTATTTATAAATGGGTTTTCAAAGCATTTACTGTGACAGTAAACAGTTTAAAATGAATAAATTGCATATTAAACTGTTATGGAAAGGGGATTTTTTTTTTTTTTTTTTTGCAAGCTAAATTTCT
>NW_027169766.1:20000-27500 GCF_036898095.1 Palaemon carinicauda | reverse complement strand
ATTTCCAAGATAGTATACGAGTGAGTTTCGGTGATTTAGGTAATCGATTCTCTTGGTGCCTAGGCTAAGTTGCCTACGGAGCCTTAGTATACTTTCTCATACTCCCCGGTTGCTTTCTTTTCTTCGGAGAAGGTATGCAATCCATTTCCCTCTGTTTAAGCCTTGGGCTTAATCCTAGTGGTTTATCTGAATTAACTTTCGATACAACTATATTGGGGTGTTACTGTACCTTCCTGTTCCAGTAAGTCTGGCTTCAGAGAGGGGCAGAACAACAGAGTTTTTAGTCTGAGTCTGTGTTTGTCTGGCTTGGGGTAGAGTCTCCCTCGCTAGCCTGGCACAGACGTAGGAGGTTTAACCTCCTTAGGTCACTCCCGAAGGTTTCTGTACGAGATGATTCCTTCATTTGTGATCTAGCAGACTAGTCCTTGTTGCTATTCTCGGTGGGAGGATGAGATCCTTTCCCCGGGAGTAGCAACACCTTCCTTGCTTTGGTTCTGTGGGGGGTTAGCAAGTATTGCTGGGCCCCCTCCTTGGATCTCCCTTAAGCTAAGATGAGTTTTCTTGGCTGCGGGCGATTCTTTACTAAAGCGAGGTTGGTAGGACCCTCTTTGTCCCTTTCCCCTCTATCTCTGTTTTGGCCTAGCCGTTACAGTACTGTACGTCATTCTACATCTGGACCTAGTATAGGTTAGGATGTGGAATTGACTCAGCCCTTTGCCGGCCGGCACACCTGCCGGCCGGCAAAGGTCTTCTTCTTGAGTGCTGCCCGGACCTCCCTTGGTCCCTCATCCATGCCTGTCTGTAGAGCCAGACGGCATTGGTCAGGAAGCCTGAATTAGATTCTCCCCTTCCTTATGCACTTCTTCGGATTGCCGGGCCTTGAGGTAGTATACTCTCGTATCCTGGCATCCATTCTGTTTTCTTCTAGTGCTGTACCCAACCCGGCTGCCGGCCTATCTGGCCGGCAGCCGGGCAGTTGGAGTTCTCTGGTTCTTTTGCTGCTGGCTGGCATCGGTTGTTTACCTTTGCCGGCCAGCTATTGTCACGCCCTTATCTGCCGGTCGGTATGAGCAGTGACTGGCAGCCGGGTGCTACCTTGCGTAGTTGCCTGCCGGCAATCATAGCCGGCTGACATTGGCTGTTGCCGGCCGGCAGTTACTGCCGACATGAATTTGAACCAGCGTTCTGCCGCCTTATAGCTGTTAAGTAGTATACTTTAAAGCTATTTATGGTGTGGGCCGGCCGGCTAGTGCCGGCCGGCGCATTACCTTCTATACTGTACCAGTATTCTTCAGTATAGCATATACTGTAGGAAGAAAACTATAGTATAGTTTTGGTACAACACTGTGTTTTCTAACACTTTTGTGTTGTCTTGCACAACCCTTTGTGTTGCCTTACAGATAAGAAAGTGAGTTCTTTCTTGTCTATTATCCAGTATTTTAAAATCATACCTTAGGTGTGAGCTACACCTGTTTCCTCTGGAAATTTTTCTGTGGTTACTCTAGGACAGATTAACCATACGATTTTATTATCTGGAAGGCTACAACAATTGGTTGTACGGGAAACACAAGTGTGTGTCTTTCCTTTTTGATTGTTATGCTAAGCTGTGCATATCCAGTGATACGTAGTTCACTTGATACTCATGGAAATTTCTTCTCTTTACAGGAGGACCATCCGAAGTGCGGAAGTGTTTTCTGCAACGTCCGCAGTAAGAACTTCTGCGGACATGAGTCATGTAGGAGGCACGCAGCATGCGCTGTCTCCAAGGGTGATCTCCGTTATTGGGACCCTCAGGTATGTACCGTGTGCTCTAATCTGATTACTGAGGCTTTTGATTCCCCTAAGACGGCGGAATCAAGGGATATAGCAAGGGAGAAGCTCCGTACCTGGGTAAGGGGCTTCCAGAAGAACACCTCTGGACCTTATCTTCCAAGTGAGAAGATGAGGGCTTGCCTTTTCCCTAGGGCTTCAGCTGATGCTGTGATTCCCCAGCCTCAAGATGAGATCCCCCAAGTTCAGATCCTGGTGGATGCTGAAGTCACGGTTGCCTTGCAAGACATCCAGTTGGACGACAGGATGTCAGACGTGTCCGAGCGTCTGGAGGAAGACCTCCTGGCAGGAGGCCAGGATGAAGATCAAGCTCCAGACATTGTAGAGGAAGAGGCCGCTGAGGTGTCGGCTGCTCCGCTTCAGATCCCTGAACCTATTCCCTCAACATCGTCCGCTCTCCCAGCAGAGCTGGGACAGGCCCTCTCCTCCATTGTTGGAATGATCCAACAAATGCAGAAGGAGAATAATGAGAAGGCGGCTGCAATGGAACTGCAGATGCAGAGGATTGCAGCATCACGTGGGCCTCAGAAAAGGCTCAACGTGAAAGACCTTCCCTTGTGCTCTGATGTTAACCTGTGGAGGTATGCTGAGCACATGCTGATGACGATTGGGAAGATCGTCATATCAGATAAGTTGGGTTCAGTTCCTCTAGAGGAGGTGGAATTCTGGCCCAGCAGAGGGGCATATCCGGACTGCAATGTCCGGTTGAGGAAGGAACCAGCGTCAAAGGAGGAGACAGAGCCGAAGGAGGTCATAGTGATGGACCACGCTAAGGCTCAAGCTTTACTTTCATCGTCAATGAAAGAGAAGGGCTTCTCGAACTCAAAGGTGGCTGTATTGAGTAAGAAGCTCCCTTCCTTTGTGTCCTCTCCTGATAGAGCCTTCCCCTTTTTGCATAAAGGGTTTGCGGCTGTGCTAAAAGCAGTCGAGGCTGGCAAACCTTGCCCCTCCTTGGAGGAGTGTAAACCCTTGTCGCTGGTCCTACCTATGGACCACAAGGACTGGAAGGACGTCCATCTTACCTTCTCAGTCGGGAAGATGGAGGCTGATATTGCCGGACATCAGTTCGGCGAGAACCTCCCTAAGCTGTCTGACTTTCTTTTGCGGAGGGAGCTCGAGACAAAAGAAAGACTTGCTGCCTCAATGTCTCTTCAGACTACTCTTGAGACGATGGCAAGTGACCCCAAGGTCCATGAAATGTTCATGGTAGTGGCCAAGACTCATCTGGCCACAGTGACGAAGGATCTTTACAGCTTCGTCAAAGCGAGGAGAGCTTGTAGGGAGTTCGTGTTCGCCTCGGCTACGGTGAGGCACGAGCCAAGGAAACTAATCTCCTCCAACATTTGGCGCAAAGACCTTTTCCCTAGTGAATTGGCCAAAGAAGTTGTCGATAAGGCAGCCACGGGGAATAGAAACCTTCTCCAGAAGTGGGGCCTGTCTATCAAGAGAAAGTCTTCCCCGGATGAGGGTCCCCAACCTAAGAGGAAGACTAATAGGACTAGGCTGCCGTCCCGGCCAGCCAAGCCAGTTAGACAGCAACAGCAACAGCAATTGCTGATCACTTCTGTACCCCAGATGGTGGCACAAACCCTGACCACATTTCATTGGGTACCCCAGGCCGTGTCGACACAGTCCCCGGCATTCAACCCAACGTTCGAAGGGCAGTCAGCTTCCTTTCTATCAAAGCCTAAAGAAGCAGCCAGAGGTTCGTCTAGGCGCCCCTCAAGGGGAAGGGGATCCAGGAGTGGTCGCGGGTAGGGGAGGCAAGACCTCAGGACAACAGTCCAAGTGAGATGATACCGGTAGGAGGGAGACTTCAGTATTTTCGGGATCGGTGGACCTTCGATCCCTGGGCCCACAGCCTACTCAAGAATGGACTGGGCTGGAGCTGGTACAGCACTCCACCCCCGTGCCCTCGGTTTTTCCAACACTCCACCCCTGTTCTGGAGGAGTACATCCAAGATCTGTTGGAGAAAAAAGTGATCCGAAGGGTAAAGTCCATCAAATTCTAAGGGAGGCTGTTTTGTGTTCCCAAGAAGGAATCGGAAAAGCTCAGATTCATTCTGGACTTGTCGCCACTCAACAAGTTCATAGTGAACTGCAAGTTCAAGATGCTAACACTGCAACACATAAGGACCTTACTGCCCAAGAGGGCATTTACCGTCTCCATAGATCTGTCAGACGCCTATTGGCACGTTCCAATCAATCGTTGACTCTCCCCCTACCTAGGGTTCAAGCTACAACGAAGACTATACGCCTTCAGAGCCATGCCTTTCGGGCTAAATATAGCCCCAAGGATCTTCACGAAGCTTGCGAGCGTAGCTCTCAAACAATTACGCCTAAAGGGAATTCAGGTAGTAGCCTACCTGGACGACTGGCTGGTGTGGGCAGCATCCAAGACAGAATGCTTGCAAGCTTCCATTCAAGTGATCCAGTTCCTAGAGTATCTAGGCTTCAAGATCAACAGAAAAAAGTCTCGACTTTCTCCATCTCAAAAGTTCCAGTGGCTGGGAATCCACTGGGACCTTTTGTCACACCGTTTCTCCATCCCGGCGAAGAAAAGGAAGGAGATAGCGGGTTCTGTCAAGAGACTTCTAGATTTCGAAAGATAATCAAGACGTGAACAGGAGAGAGTACTGGGTTCTCTCCAGTTTGCTTCGGTGACAAACCCAGTGCTAAGAGCACAGCTAAAGGATGCAACCAGAGTTTGGAGAAGTTATGCATCAAACGCGCGAAGAGATCTGAGAAGACCAGTTCCGCTTCGTCTACGTACTCTTCTCAGGCCTTAGTCCCAAGCCAGACATCTAAAGAAGTCGGTTCTTCTTCAGCCACCTCCCCCGTCAGTGACAATTCACTCAGACGCCTCGAAGGAAGGGATGGGGAGGTCACTCTCATCGGAAAAAGGTCCAGGGGACTTGGTCCAAGCTATTCAAGACCTTTCACATAAACTTTCTAGAAGCTATGGCAGTACTCCTTACCTTAAAGAAAGTCTCCCCGCATCACTCGATCCACATAAGGTTGGTGCTGGACAGCGAGGTAGTTGTGAGATGCTTGAATCGACAAGGATCAAGGTCACCACCTCTCAACCAGGTGATACTGGCCATCTTCCGATTGGTGGAAAAGAAGAAGTGGTACCTGTCGGCAGTTCACCTTCAAGGAGTCCGCAATGTGACAGCGGACGCTCTATCCAGGTTCCCACCGATAGAGTCGGAATGGTCCCTAGACGCAAGATCATTCTCCTTCATCTTGAGTCAAGTCCCAGAACTGCAGATAGACCTCTTTGCGACGAAAGACAATATGAAGTTGCCCCTGTACGTGTCCCCGTACGAGGACCCCTTGGCGGAAGCAGTGGACGCGATGTCCCTCGACTGGAACAGATGGTCCAGGATTTACCTGTTCCCTCCTCACAACCTTCTGTTGAGGGTCCTCAACAAACTGAGATCATTCAAGGGAGTAGCGGCAATAGTGGCCCACAAGTGGCCGAACAGCGTGTGGTTCCCCCTGGCATTGGAACTACGGTTGAAGTTTCTACCGCTACCAGATCCAGTTCTGACCCAGCGAGTCCAGAAGTCGACTGTCTGCGCTTCATTACAGAAAACCCGGACCCTGCAGCTCATGATTTTCTCTCCCTAGTGGTGAGAAAGCGTTTCGGGATCTCGAAAGCCAGCATAGACTTCCTGGAGGAATATAAGTGCAAATCCACTAGAAGGCAATATGAGTCATCTTGGAGGAAATGGGTGGCCTTTGTCAAGGAGAAGAATCCGCAGGAGATCACGACGGACTTCTGCTTATCTTTCTTCATCCACCTCCATGGTCAAGGGCTGGTAGCGAACACGATTTCAACGTGTAAGTCTGCTTTGACAAGACCCATCCTATATGCCTTCCAGGTCGACCTTGCTAACGAGATCTTTAATAAAGTTCCGAAAGCCTGCGCTAGGCTCCGACCGTCAGCACCTCCAAAGCCCATTTCATGGTCTTTAGATAAAGTTCTTCATTTTGTTTCGCTGTTGAACAATGAGGAGTGTGCATTAAAGGATTTGACCCAAAAAGTTATTTTCCTATTTGCACTCGCGTCCGGGGCCAGGGTTATTGAGATTGTAGCCCTCTCGAGAGAGGAAGGTCTTGTTCAGTTCCTGGATTGGGGAGAACTGAACCTGTTTCCGGATCCTACGTTTCTTGCCAAGAACGAGTTACCCACCAACAGGTGGGGTCCCTGGAGAATCTGCCCTCTGAAAGAAGATGCATCTCTATGTCCAGTAGAATGCCTAAAGGTCTATCTTCGTAGAACTTCAGACTTCAAGGGTGGTCAACTGTTCAGGGGAGAAACGTCAGGCTCAAATTTGTCTCTGAAACAACTTAGGGCGAAAATCACATACTTTATTCGCAGAGCGGATCCTGACAGTACACCCGCAGGTCACGATCCAAGGAAAGTTGCTTCATCCTTAAACTTCTTCAATTGTATGGATTTTCAACATCTTCGTTCATACACTGGCTGGAAGTCTTCCAGAGTTTTCTTTCGTCACTATGCGAAGCAAGTGGAGCAACTACAGAGATCTGTGGTAGCAGTGGATTGCGTTGTTAACCCTGCTGTTTAACTCTGCGAGGAACAGTGGTTTTAATTGTGACGATTAATTCCAGGGTGAGTGTGTAGTTACATGCTGTACTACAAACTAAGTGAGGGCACTGAGTAGCCCACGTTGACTGTTCCACTTTCAAAGGTGAACATAGCATAAGTGCAGACATGCGTGCCGAGCGTTTCTAACGCTAATGTGACTGATTAGTAATACAGACTTTTATGGCTTTGATACCTTGGTATGTTAAAAGTGGCACTAATGTTTTTCTTTCAGATAAACAAGTTTCTGTTTACTATCATACTTATGCTTAAAGTTTTGGTTATCCTCCTCTTATATATATATATATATATATATATATATATATATATATATATATATATATATATATATATATATATACTATATACTATATATATATATATATATATATATATATATATATATATATATATATATATATATATATATATATATATATATATATATATATATATAATTGTTGTTAACCTGTCTATTTATTGCCTGTCAATAAACTTGTTCTTGAGAACCTTGCGTCTCCTTCACCTCTGTCTATTTATTGGTTTAACTGAGCATTTATTCTATGTATAATTATCCGGGGATAATTCTAATAGATTGTTCCTTTATGGAAGCTAATACTGCATTGGTTTATGCTTTCCCTTAGTGGGAGGACTCCATCCCATAAGGGGACAGTGGCGGATTTACAATTATCCTCCTATGCGGATATAAACCTTTGTCTAATACGAGTATTGAGTGCGAACTGGTCGATATTTCATATTGACACAGTGGTTCTTTACAAACTATGCTTTGCCTAATATAGCGTGAGACCACTACATTCGCTTGCCTGGTGTTCATACATAGGTATATGTACTCTTCGAGACTTTCCCAGGGTCTAGTAGGACTCTTCCCTGTAGGGGGCAGGAAGCTCTAACATGGCTTATGGTTAGTTGAAAAGATGTATAACGGTAACATCTTAAGTCTCTAGGTCTGGTCGACCGGGAAATACTTCCGGGGAGTACGGCACGTTCTGAGAATCCACAGATACAGTAATGCTCTGGTATACTTCCATCAGGACGAC
>NW_027169766.1:5000-10000 GCF_036898095.1 Palaemon carinicauda | reverse complement strand
CAATCACTTTCTCATACAGAACTCTCTTTACATTCATGCCCAACCCTGTATTTTTTACTATTCCCTTAACTGCCCCCAACACTTTGCATCCTCCATTCACTCTCTGACGTACATCTGCTTCCACTCCACCATTTGCTGCAACAACAGACCCCAAGTACTTAAACTGATCCACCTCCTCAAGTAACTCTCCATACAACATGACATTCAACCTCGCATTACCTTCCTTTCTCGTAAATCTCATAACCTTACTCTTACTCACATTAACTCTCAACTTACTTCTCTCACACATTCTTCCAAATTCTGTCACTAATCGGCCAAGCTTCTCTTCAGCGTCTACAACTAGTACAGTGTCATCCGCAAACAACAACTGATTTACATCCCATTCATGGTCATTCTTGTCTACCAGTTTCAATCCTCATCCAAGCACTCGAGCATCTACCTCTATCAACTATAGAGTGCAGATTTAAGGGTAGTCCACCACTTATGCTCCTTTGTTGTATCAGAAAGTGTTTCTTTTATGGTTAAATTGTATTCCTTTCAGTTTAAGCATAAACTAACTGAGCAAAAGCTCGAAGTTGCTTCTAGTACTTCCAGGTCAAATCTTTTCTGTTACCCTTCCAAAGATCAGAGGCGTCCTGTTTCTTCAAATAAGCACGCCTACAATCATCATTGAATCATGGTTTGTCCTTCACTCAGTGCCTTAGTACACAAAAAGGGATGCCCCTATTAATCATGTTGACTAGATTCTTAATCAAGGGGACTACCGGATCAACACTACTATACAATTGTGACAAATTCAAGCCAAAAAGATCATGCAAAATCCCATTCCAGTCTGCTTGAGATTTCATATAAATCTTACATGAGTAAATTACACCAGGGACAGCATGCTCAGTCTTCACTACTAATGAAATCAAGAAATGATCAGATGTCCCAACTGGAGAATCAACCTTACTTGTTATAACGCCAGGGGAGTCGGTGTATGTAAGGTCCAAGCAGTTACCAGACCTGTGAGAAGCTTCACTTATGATTTGCTCACAGTCCGATTCAGAGGCAGAGTCTATAGCTCTTAAGCCATGGCGATCGGTAGGAGAAACAGAATTTAACCAATCCCTTTAGTGAGCTTTGAAATCAACAACAAAGACAAAAGAGGCTTTTATCATCTTCTTGTATTTTAGCCACAATGGTAAGAAGACAATCGATGATAGAATCATCCATGTCATGATTCCGGTAGATCAAACACAAATAGTTGTTATGCCTGCCACAAACTTTTATTACCTGAATCTCATGACATCCACATTCATAGCAGGACTTATGAGAAGCTGGGTACTCAGTCCTAATATACACCGCCATTCCCCTTGCCCTAGGGATGGCAGCACGTTTCAACATTATTAGCTACTTAAACCAGTTATAAGGAGCTCAGATGAGTGCCTTATATTAGAAAACAAAGATTCTTAGCGCAATAAAATGTCATACTTCTTGCTAACTTGCGCAAAAAAACAGATGACTTTGGACCTATGAAATCTGCAGTCTTTATAAAAAACAAAGGAAAAATTCCATTTGAGTCTACATGATATTCAACTATTTGGTTACATGATAATGCCATACTTTGCTGTACTTATCATTTGAACCGATTCCTACTTTAAAAACTATTTTTTCTAAGGTTTCCTGGGTGAGACATGGAGACATCAACGTGTTTAATCACCTTCACCAACGATGACCGATTTGAAGCCATGAACAAACCCGGATCCGATGTCTGGATGCTGAGGATAAGATACCCACAGATGAGAGATGCTGGAAAATACGAATATCAGGTTTCCATGAGGCCTCCAATTTCTAGAGCCCTTAACCTCAATATTGTTGGTTAGTGAATATTCTAACTTTTAATATTAGGTGATCATGCAATATATTTACAATTATAATTGCAAAAATTTTTGTTAGTAGTAGAAGAAAAACCTATGATTGGGTAAACTTGTCGCATATAGAAAATTATTTGATTGTTAGATGATCCATTTTAGAAGAGAGTAATATAGCATTTTTATCAATAATAGTATTCTAAACACAAACTAGCACATAGACATATGATGTATATATACATATATATATATATATATATATATATATATATATATATATATATATATATATATATATATATATATATATATAAATGTTTTTTAACTAGAATTAATTGAGAGCAATTTAATTTTCTTGACAATGCTATATCCCCCCAATATACTTCATTAATGGATATTTTCTGAATGGAAGAAATTAAGGATGCCTTTCCAATTATATGCGACCTGCGGTCAAGATATTCTGCAATATCAGGATTGAGTGGCTTCCGCCTTTTAGAGAATTCTCTGTTAGAAGTTTAATAGAACTCTAATTGCAAAAATGATTGCATATGAGGGATGCAACGAAAAACTGCTTAATTAGAAAATACTTTACGCTTTAATTATGAAAAAAATACGAAAAAGGATTTTAATATATGAAGAAAACTTGAGAAATATTCATCATTAAAGGGTATATATTATATATATATACATACATACATACATATATATATATATATATATATATATATATATATATATATATATATATATATATATATATATATATATATATATATGTATATACATATATATATATATATATATATATATATATATATATATATATATATATATATATATATATACATAAATATATATATATATATATATATATATATATATATATATATATATATATACATAAATATATATATATATACATAAATATATATATATATACATAAATATATATATATACATAAATATATATATATACATAAATATATATATATACATAAATATATATATACATAAATATATATATATACATAAATATATATATATACATAAATATATATATATATATATATATATATATAATATATATATATATATATATATATATATATATATATATATATATATATATATATATATATATATAAATATATATATATATATATACATAAATATATATATATATATATATATATATATATATATATATATATATATATATATATATATATACATAAATATATATATATATATATATATATATATATATATATATATATATATATATATATATATATATATATATATATATATATGCGTAAAAATAACAGGTAAACGTGATGCTCAGATGCAGAAGAACCACAGGGAAAATGAAAATAAGAAATATACGCTTAAGTCCTGACTAGTTTCGTGATACTTCTTCTGAGGACTGAAGAAGTATCACGAAACTAGTCAGGACTTAAGCGTATATTTCGTATTTTCATTTTCCCTGTGGATCTTCTGCATATATATATATATATATATATATATATATATATATATATATATATATATATATATATATATATATATATATATATATATATATATATATATATATATATATGTATATATATATATATGCGTAAAAATAACAGGAAAACGTGATGCTCAGATGCAGAAGAACCACAGGGAAAATGAAAATAAGAAATATACGCTTAAGTCCTGACTAGTTTCGTGATACTTCTTCAGAGGACTGAAGAAGTATCACGAAACTAGTCAGGACTTAAGCGTATATTTCGTATTTTCATTTTCCCTGTGGATCTTCTGCATATATATATATATATATATATATATATATATATATATATATATATATATATATATATATATATATATATATATATATATATATATATTTATATATAAATATATATATACATATATTTATATATATATATGTATATATATATATATATATATATATATATATATATATATATATATATATATATATATATATATATATATATATATATATATATATATATATATATATATATATATATGTATATATATTATTATAAACTAAGCCTTAGCCTAGCCTGTTACAGCTTATAATAAGAACATTTAAGAAGTATCAATCAATGAAGGAACGGGCAAAACTCAGGTCACAAAATATAACAGTTTAATAATAGAAACAACCAGCAGTCACATTGACATTTACGTTTATAGAAAACAATTCACAAGTTAAACCCACAGATATATGAAGCAATGTTCGAACACACAGACAAACAATTAAACAAACACCTGAATTAAATATACCAACGAAACACAAAATAAAAGAAAACACACTGACTTACATTAACAATAGGAAGAAGATTGTCCTAACCGTGTATACAAAATATGTTGTCGTCAAGGTAGCCTGAGAGCGACTCTGCCCTCCTCAAAATATTACAAGACAAAGTAAACTAAATGAGCGACAAGGATGACGAAAGGTAATAAAAATATAAGACAGGCAAGGATACAAAAGGGTCAAAACAGGAAAACAAGTGTTACAAACCTAGTGGTAAGAAGGAGTACCACTAAAAGAATAAATATATAAAAGTGACATAATTACAGAGAACGGAGACATGCTATACGTAATATCACACTCCTCCCCGTTGAAGAAATGGCCTATCAGGACATTATAAAAGTCATGAAGAGTATTCCAGAAGACTATCAGGAGTCCATGTGGGTCCGAGACAGGGCATCCGCAATGCAGTTCTCAGTTCCTTTGATGTAGTGGATGGTTAGGTCAAAGTTTTGCAGAAACAAAGACCATCTGAAAATACGTTGATTTGTTAACCTCGCTCGTCCGAGAAAGGTTAGTGGGTTATGGTCCGTAAAGATAGTGGTTGGGATGTTGGATGAGAAATATATTTCATATTTCTGCAGGGTTAGGATGATTGCCAGCAGTTCCTTTTCCACGGTAGCATAGGAACGTTGGTGTTTTTTTTGAGTTTGCAGGAATAGTAGCTAACAGGATGCAACATCTGTGTGTCATTGTTCTTCTGCATCAAGACGGCACCAATGCCAGTATCACAGGCGTCAATCTGTATAATAAAAGGTTGAGCAAGATCAGGAGCAATAAGGACAGGATTAGAGCAAAGTATATTCTTTAGTTGATCA
>NW_027169765.1:20000-33882 GCF_036898095.1 Palaemon carinicauda | reverse complement strand
AAGGAGAGATCTCCTGAAAGCACTAGTCCGCGGGTCATTACGTGCTGAGGGGTCATGCAGTCTAAAATTTGTATATTTTGGGAGTAGACCCTCTTTTAAGCAGGTTTTATTAAAAGTGATTGCTGCCTCAGTGGCGTTAATCTTGTAATTAACTTTTTCTATTGTTCTTATTATCTTCTTCTCTTCATTTGAACAATCCGTCAGTAACTGGGAAAGGGACATATCAATAGGAAGGTGATGAAGACCATATCATTCACAATTTGTCTTTAATATATCACAACACATTGTAAAAGTACAGATAATATGTACAAAGTATAAAACACTATCACAATGTTAGTGCACACAAAGTAATTGTCACTTTTATACAAAATTTATAAATTACGTGGTGTTAAGTTTAACACATCCTTCGACTCAACCGGTTTCGAGCAGTGAGAAGGTTTTCTGCTCATTGTCAAGAGTGAACTGAAATGCAGGTGTTGTTTTGATGGCTTATATACGGAGTCCTGCTACGAGATTCCATCTTCACTGGTTAAGAACCGCCCTAGGGCGGAGACCGTTAATCCTATTGGGTGGTGGCCTCTGCCTCGCCGGGATGTTTGGTGGGATTACTGGCTCTGGTTCTGTCAGGAGATAATCCCTGTTTTGACCTTCAGCTATATCAGTCCTGTCATAGTTGTTATTGCCTGGACTATTGTTGATAGTGGACCTTATACATGTTGGTAATAAGGTCCCTTCTTGCGTGGTGTTGAGGTTAGGTCTTTGTTGTTGAATAAAAATAGCTTCCATTATCCGGAGACGTCTACTGTCAGGGGCATGGCCGATGATTGTTACATTTTTCACTATATGCTCCCTTGTTGTCATGAAATTATGTTTTTGGAGGCAATGCATTTTTATTGCACCCTGTTGCACGTGGCAAGATAATCTCTTAGAAAGACGCATCGTCGTCATGCCGATGTAGGTGCCAGGACATTCCTGGACGGGGCATTTATATCGGTACACTACGTTCGTCTTTTTCAAGTCATCTTGCATGGCGGGGGCAGGGTTGTTTTTCATTATCAAGTCTCGTGTTTTTGCTGATTGGTAATAAATTATGAGGTTGATTTCAGTATCCTCTGCCGTGGCAAAAACGTTGTTTTTTATTATATTTTTCATAATCTTTTCTTCTTCGTTGTAGTTTACGCTCATAATGCCTTTATAGTAAAGATTTATTTTTGCTGGCGTGTTGGTATCATTAGGGCCTTCATTCTGGTACCATTTCTCGATTTCTTTTTTAATTTGCCGATTAATGTCCTTATTCGTGAAGCCATTATTCACCAGAATTTTAGTAACTCTGTCAAGTTCCTCGTGGGTGCCTCTCCACGAAGAACAGTGAGAAATGGCTCTCCGAATAAAAGCCTTAATGGTGGCAGTTTTATACCGACTAGGGCACTCGCTGTCACCATTCAGACATAGGCCGAGATTCGTTGGTTTTACGTACACCGAGGTACTAAAACTATCATTGCTTGTTTCTACAAGGACATCAAGGAAGGGGAGACGTCCTTGGAGGCTGTGCTCTAGGGTGAACCTGAGCGAGCTGCATTCCTCGAAAATTCGGCGAAGTTCTTCTATGCTCTCCTGATTGGCCGTTTTTATGAAAGTATCGTCAATGTAGCGTACATAGAGGTCTGGTTTACTGATTTTTCGAAAAA
This sequence comes from Palaemon carinicauda, assembly GCF_036898095.1. Classification (NCBI taxonomy): domain Eukaryota; kingdom Metazoa; phylum Arthropoda; class Malacostraca; order Decapoda; family Palaemonidae; genus Palaemon; species Palaemon carinicauda. The sequence goes on along the minus strand of NW_027169765.1, from coordinate 32,194 downwards.
CTCTCTCCTCGACTACTCCCATATAAAAATTAGCAAAGAGGACGCCTAAAGGGGACCCCATAGCGACTCCATCTTTCTGAATAAATATATGGCCCTTATGGGTAGTGAAAGGGGCTTTCTTGGTGCATATTTCTAATAGTGCACGGAGAGAGGCCTCGGGGATGTTGAGGGTGGGTGTTGTTGTATCCCTATAAACTCTGTCCATTATGAATTTTATTGTTTCATTCACGGGAACGTTAGTAAATAGGGACTCGACATCCATGGAGGCAATAACTCCGTCACTTGTGGAATTTCTCAGTTTTTCTAGGAATTCTGCTGATGATGTCACACAATATTTATTGGGGATATAGGGTGTGAGTAAGGTGTTCAGTCTCTTAGCAAGCTGGTATGTAGGGGCAGGGCACTGGCTGATAATAGGCCTGAGAGGGTTCCCTTGCTTGTGCGTTTTTACATTTCCGTATAAGTAGCCGAGCCCAAAATCACCTGAAATAGGTGGCAAATGGACGGCGTTGGTGGCAGCATTAATGGTTTGTATAATGCTGTTTGCTTCCCTCTTGATATCCTCAGTGGGGTTGCGGGACAATCGTTCAAATTTTGAGGTATCAGCCAAAATTTGATCTAGTTTCTCATGGTACTCCTCTGTATTTATGAGAACGAATGCGGCAGTTTTATCTGCACGGCGTACAGTGATGCCTTCTTGCAATCTAAGAGCCTTGGCAGCATCTCTCATCTCCTTCGTGACAATCCCACTCCGGTATTGGCCACGGTCAGTGAGGGCTTCTGCCAAGAGTAGGGGTTGGAGGGCATCAGTCGTCCGTAGGGCACCTCTACGTTCATTTTCTTGTATGGTGTCAAGGAGGAGCTCGATTTCCAATCTCTTGTCAGTCGGTCTTGGTTTGGTCATGTAGTGGCAATTAAGGCCTAGACATAATATTTCTTCTTGAGCAGGCGTGGGAACGTAATTGGTGAGATTTACATACTCTTGCCTCTTTTCTGGGATCCTAAGTTTGCCTCCATTGATATTAATGAGTTTTCTTATTACAGATTTGGGTCCGATTTCGTTGGTCTTTCTCTTTTAGTTTATTAAGGAGGTAAGAGATATTTTCTGGGTAGGTAAGGTGATTCCTTTGTTGATCATTATCATCAGGTTGCCTTTCATCACTTTCTTCAATAATACTGTGGTCTAGATTGTCTTGTTCCTCTCTCACAATGTATTCCGGGACCTCTCCAGAAGGGCGTGCTTGATCAATGACGATGTTCTGGATTTCAGCCCATTCACTCTGCAGACGAGCAAGGCGTGCATATAGATCTTTCTTTTCATGCAGTTTAGTATCCAATTGCCGGCGAAGGAGAGATCTCCTGAAAGCACTAGTCCGCGGGTCATTACGTGCTGAGGGGTCATGTAGTCTAAAATTTGTATATTTTGGGAGTAGACCCTCTTTTAAGCAGGTTTTATTAAAAGTGATTGCTGCCTCAGTGGCGTTAATCTTGTAATTAACTTTTTCTATTGTTCTTATTATCTTCTTCTCTTCATTTGAACAATCCGTCAGTAACTGGGAAAGGGACATATCAATAGGAAGGTGATGAAGACCATATCATTCACAATTTGTCTTTAATATATCACAACACATTGTAAAAGTACAGATAATATGTACAAAGTATAAAACACTATCACAATGTTAGTGCACACAAAGTAATTGTCACTTTTATACAAAATTTATAAATTACGTGGTGTTAAGTTTAACACATCCTTCGACTCAACCGGTTTCGAGCAGTGAGAAGGTTTTCTGCTCATTGTCAAGAGTGAACTGAAATGCAGGTGTTGTTTTGATGGCTTATATACGGAGTCCTGCTACGAGATTCCATCTTCACTGGTTAAGAACCGCCCTAGGGCGGAGACCGTTAATCCTATTGGGTGGTGGCCTCTGCCTCGCCGGGATGTTTGGTGGGATTACTGGCTCTGGTTCTGTCAGGAGATAATCCCTGTTTTGACCTTCAGCTATATCAGTCCTGTCATAGTTGTTATTGCCTGGACTATTGTTGATAGTGGACCTTATACATGTTGGTAATAAGGTCCCTTCTTGCGTGGTGTTGAGGTTAGGTCTTTGTTGTTGAATAAAAATAGCTTCCATTATCCGGAGACGTCTACTGTCAGGGGCATGGCCGATGATTGTTACATTTTTCACTATATGCTCCCTTGTTGTCATGAAATTATGTTTTTGGAGGCAATGCATTTTTATTGCACCCTGTTGCACGTGGCAAGATAATCTCTTAGAAAGACGCATCGTCGTCATGCCGATGTAGGTGCCAGGACATTCCTGGACGGGGCATTTATATCGGTACACTACGTTCGTCTTTTTCAAGTCATCTTGCATGGCGGGGGCAGGGTTGTTTTTCATTATCAAGTCTCGTGTTTTTGCTGATTGGTAATAAATTATGAGGTTGATTTCAGTATCCTCTGCCGTGGCAAAAACGTTGTTTTTTATTATATTTTTCATAATCTTTTCTTCTTCGTTGTAGTTTACGCTCATAATGCCTTTATAGTAAAGATTTATTTTTGCTGGCGTGTTGGTATCATTAGGGCCTTCATTCTGGTACCATTTCTCGATTTCTTTTTTAATTTGCCGATTAATGTCCTTATTCGTGAAGCCATTATTCACCAGAATTTTAGTAACTCTGTCAAGTTCCTCGTGGGTGCCTCTCCACGAAGAACAGTGAGAAATGGCTCTCCGAATAAAAGCCTTAATGGTGGCAGTTTTATACCGACTAGGGCACTCGCTGTCACCATTCAGACATAGGCCGAGATTCGTTGGTTTTACGTACACCGAGGTACTAAAACTATCATTGCTTGTTTCTACAAGGACATCAAGGAAGGGGAGACGTCCTTGGAGGCTGTGCTCTAGGGTGAACCTGAGCGAGCTGCATTCTTCGAAAATTCGGCGAAGTTCTTCTATGCTCTCCTGATTGACCGTTTTTATGAAAGTATCGTCAATGTAGCGTACATAGAGGTCTGGTTTACTGATTTTTCGAAAAACTCTCTCCTCGACTACTCCCATATAAAAATTAGCAAAGAGGGCGCCTAAAGGGGACCCCATAGCGACTCCATCTTTCTGAATAAATATATGGCCCTTATGGGTAGTGAAAGGGGCTTTCTTGGTGCATATTTCTAATAGTGCACGGAGAGAGGCCTCGGGGATGTTGAGGGTGGGTGTCGTTGTATCCCTATAAACTCTGTCCATTATGAATTTTATTGTTTCATTCACGGGAACGTTAGTAAATAGGGACTCGACATCCATGGAGGCAATAACTCCGTCACTTGTGGAATTTCTCAGTTTTTCTAGGAATTCTGCTGATGATGTCACACAATATTTATTGGGGATATAGGGTGTGAGTAAGGTGTTCAGTCTCTTAGCAATCTGGTATGTAGGGGCAGGGCACTGGCTGATAATAGGCCTGAGAGGGTTCCCTTGCTTGTGCGTTTTTACATTTCCGTATAAGTAGCCTAGCCCAAAATCACCTGAAATAGGTGGCAAATGGACGGCGTTGGTGGCAGCATTAATGGTTTGTATAATGCTGTTTGCTTCCCTCTTGATATCCTCAGTGGGGTTGCGGGACAATCGTTCAAATTTTGAGGTATCAGCCAAAATTTGATCTAGTTTCTCATGGTACTCCTCTGTATTTATGAGAACGAATGCGGCAGTTTTATCTGCACGGCGTACAGTGATGCCTTCTTGCAATCTAAGAGCCTTGGCAGCATCTCTCATCTCCTTCGTGACAATCCCACTCCGGTATTGGCCACGGTCAGTGAGGGCTTCTGCCAAGAGTAGGGGTTGGAGGGCATCAGTCGTCCGTAGGGCACCTCTACGTTCATTTTCTTGTATGGTGTCAAGGAGGAGCTCGATTTCCAATCTCTTGTCAGTCGGTCTTGGTTTGGTCATGTAGTGGCAATTAAGGCCTAAACATAATATTTCTTCTTGAGCAGGCGTGGGAACGTAATTGGTGAGATTTACATACTCTTGCCTCTTTTCTGGGATCCTAAGTTTGCCTCCATTGATATTAATGAGTTTTCTTATTACAGATTTGGTCCGATTTCGTTGGTCTTTCTCTTTTAGTTTATTAAGGAGGTAAGAGATATTTTCTGGGTAGGTAAGGTGATTCCTTTGTTGATCATTATCATCAGGTTGCCTTTCATCACTTTCTTCAATAATACTGTGGTCTAGATTGTCTTGTTCCTCTCTCACAATGTATTCCGGGACCTTTCATAAAAACGGCCAATCAGGAGAGCATAGAAGAACTTCGCCGAATTTTCGAGGAATGCAGCTCGCTCAGGTTCACCCTAGAGCACAGCCTCCAAGGACGTCTCCCCTTCCTTGATGTCCTTGTAGAAACAAGCAATGATAGTTTTAGTACCTCGGTGTACGTAAAACCAACGAATCTCGGCCTATGTCTGAATGGTGACAGCGAGTGCCCTAGTCGGTATAAAACTGCCACCATTAAGGCTTTTATTCGGAGAGCCATTTCTCACTGTTCTTCGTGGAGAGGCACCCACGAGGAACTTGACAGAGTTACTAAAATTCTGGTGAATAATGGCTTCACGAATAAGGACATTAATCGGCAAATTAAAAAAGAAATCGAGAAATGGTACCAGAATGAAGGCCCTAATGATACCAACACGCCAGCAAAAATAAATCTTTACTATAAAGGCATTATGAGCGTAAACTACAACGAAGAAGAAAAGATTATGAAAAATATAATAAAAAACAACGTTTTGCCACGGCAGAGGATACTGAAATCAACCTCATAATTTATTACCAATCAGCAAAAACACGAGACTTGATAATGAAAAACAACCCTGCCCCCGCCATGCAAGATGACTTGAAAAAGACGAACGTAGTGTACCGATATAAATGCCCCGTCCAGGAATGTCCTGGCACCTACATCGGCATGACAACGATGCGTCTTTCTAAGAGATTATCTTGCCACGTGCAACAGGGTGCAATAAAAATGCATTGCCTCCAAAAACATAATTTCATGACAACAAGGGAGCATATAGTGAAAAATGTAACAATCATCGGCCATGCCCCTGACAGTAGACGTCTCCGGATAATGGAAGCTATTTTTATTCAACAACAAAGACCTAACCTCAACACCACGCAAGAAGGGACCTTATTACCAACATGTATAAGGTCCACTATCAACAATAGTCCAGGCAATAACAACTATGACAGGACTGATATAGCTGAAGATCAAAACAGGGATTATCTCCTGACAGAACCAGAGCCAGTAATCCCACCAAACATCCCGGCGAGGCAGAGGCCACCACCCAATAGGATTAACGGTGTCCGCCCTAGGGCGGTTCTTAACCAGTGAAGATGGAATCTCGTAGCAGGACTCCGTATATAAGCCATCAAAACAACACCTGCATTTCAGTTCACTCTTGACAATGAGCAGAAAACCTTCTCACTGCTCGAAACCGGTTGAGTCGAAGGATGTGTTAAACTTAACACCACGTAATTTATAAATTTTGTATAAAAGTGACAATTACTTTGTGTGCACTAACATTGTGATAGTGTTTTATACTTTGTACATATTATCTGTACTTTTACAATGTGTTGTGATATATTAAAGACAAATTGTGAATGATATGGTCTTCATCACCTTCCTATTGATATGTCCCTTTCCCAGTTACTGACGGATTGTTCAAATGAAGAGAAGAAGATAATAAGAACAATAGAAAAAGTTAATTACAAGATTAACGCCACTGAGGCAACAATCACTTTTAATAAAACCTGCTTAAAAGAGGGTCTACTCCCAAAATATACAAATTTTAGACTGCATGACCCCTCAGCACGTAATGACCCGCGGACTAGTGCTTTCAGGAGATCTCTCCTTCGCCGGCAATTGGATACTAAACTGCATGAAAAGAAAGATCTATATGCACGCCTTGCTCGTCTGCAGAGTGAATGGGCTGAAATCCAGAACATCGCCATTGATCAAGCACGCCCTTCTGGAGAGGTCCCGGAATACATTGTGAGAGAGGAACAAGACAATCTAGACCACAGTATTATTGAAGAAAGTGATGAAAGGCAACCTGATGATAATGATCAACAAAGGAATCACCTTACCTACCCAGAAAATATCTCTTACCTCCTTAATAAACTAAAAGAGAAAGACCAACGAAATCGGACCAAATCTGTAATAAGAAAACTCATTAATATCAATGGAGGCAAACTTAGGATCCCAGAAAAGAGGCAAGAGTATGTAAATCTCACCAATTACGTTCCCACGCCTGCTCAAGAAGAAATATTATGTTTAGGCCTTAATTGCCACTACATGACCAAACCAAGACCGACTGACAAGAGATTGGAAATCGAGCTCCTCCTTGACACCATACAAGAAAATGAACGTAGAGGTGCCCTACGGACGACTGATGCCCTCCAACCCCTACTCTTGGCAGAAGCCCTCACTGACCGTGGCCAATACCGGAGTGGGATTGTCACGAAGGAGATGAGAGATGCTGCCAAGGCTCTTAGATTGCAAGAAGGCATCACTGTACGCCGTGCAGATAAAACTGCCGCATTCGTTCTCATAAATACAGAGGAGTACCATGAGAAACTAGATCAAATTTTGGCTGATACCTCAAAATTTGAACGATTGTCCCGCAACCCCACTGAGGATATCAAGAGGGAAGCAAACAGCATTATACAAACCATTAATGCTGCCACCAACGCCGTCCATTTGCCACCTATTTCAGGTGATTTTGGGCTCGGCTACTTATACGGAAATGTAAAAACGCACAAGCAAGGGAACCCTCTCAGGCCTATTATCAGCCAGTGCCCTGCCCCTACATACCAGCTTGCTAAGAGACTGAACACCTTACTCACACCCTATATCCCCAATAAATATTGTGGGACATCATCAGCAGAATTCCTAGAAAAACTGAGAAATTCCACAAGTGACGGAGTTATTGCCTCCATGGATGTCGAGTCCCTATTTACTAACGTTCCCGTGAATGAAACAATAAAATTCATAATGGACAGAGTTTATAGGGATACAACGACACCCACCCTCAACATCCCCGAGGCCTCTCTCCGTGCACTATTAGAAATATGCACCAAGAAAGCCCCTTTCACTACCCATAAGGGCCATATATTTATTCAGAAAGATGGAGTCGCTATGGGGTCCCCTTTAGGCGTCCTCTTTGCTAATTTTTATATGGGAGTAGTCGAGGAGAGAGTTTTTCGAAAAATCAGTAAACCAGACCTCTATGTACGCTACATTGACGATACTTTCATAAAAACGGCCAATCAGGAGAGCATAGAAGAACTTCGCCGAATTTTCGAGGAATGCAGCTCGCTCAGGTTCACCCTAGAGCACAGCCTCCAAGGACGTCTCCCCTTCCTTGATGTCCTTGTAGAAACAAGCAATGATAGTTTTAGTACCTCGGTGTACGTAAAACCAACGAATCTCGGCCTATGTCTGAATGGTGACAGCGAGTGCCCTAGTCGGTATAAAACTGCCACCATTAAGGCTTTTATTCGGAGAGCCATTTCTCACTGTTCTTCGTGGAGAGGCACCCACGAGGAACTTGACAGAGTTACTAAAATTCTGGTGAATAATGGCTTCACGAATAAGGACATTAATCGGCAAATTAAAAAAGAAATCGAGAAATGGTACCAGAATGAAGGCCCTAATGATACCAACACGCCAGCAAAAATAAATCTTTACAATAAAGGCATTATGAGCGTAAACTACAACGAAGAAGAAAAGATTATGAAAAATATAATAAAAAACAACGTTTTTGCCACGGCAGAGGATACTGAAATCAACCTCATAATTTATTACCAATCAGCAAAAACACGAGACTTGATAATGAAAAACAACCCTGCCCCTGCCATGCAAGATGACTTGAAAAAGACGAACGTAGTGTACCGATATAAATGCCCCGTCCAGGAATGTCCTGGCACCTACATCGGCATGACGACGATGCGTCTTTCTAAGAGATTATCTTGCCACGTGCAACAGGGTGCAATAAAAATGCATTGCCTCCAAAAACATAATTTCATGACAACAAGGGAGCATATAGTGAAAAATGTAACAATCATCGGCCATGCCCCTGACAGTAGACGTCTCCGGATAATGGAAGCTATTTTTATTCAACAACAAAGACCTAACCTCAACACCACGCAAGAAGGGACCTTATTACCAACATGTATAAGGTCCACTATCAACAATAGTCCAGGCAATAACAACTATGACAGGACTGATATAGCTGAAGGTCAAAACAGGGATTATCTCCTGACAGAACCAGAGCCAGTAATCCCACCAAACATCCCGGCGAGGCAGAGGCCACCACCCAATAGGATTAACGGTCTCCGCCCTAGGGCGGTTCTTAACCAGTGAAGATGGAATCTCGTAGCAGGACTCCGTATATAAGCCATCAAAACAACACCTGCATTTCAGTTCACTCTTGACAATGAGCAGAAAACCTTCTCACTGCTCGAAACCGGTTGAGTCGAAGGATGTGTTAAACTTAACACCACGTAATTTATAAATTTTGTATAAAAGTGACAATTACTTTGTGTGCACTAACATTGTGATAGTGTTTTATACTTTGTACATATTATCTGTACTTTTACAATGTGTTGTGATATATTAAAGACAAATTGTGAATGATATGGTCTTCATCACCTTCCTATTGATATGTCCCTTTCCCAGTTACTGACGGATTGTTCAAATGAAGAGAAGAAGATAATAAGAACAATAGAAAAAGTTAATTACAAGATTAACGCCACTGAGGCAGCAATCACTTTTAATAAAACCTGCTTAAAAGAGGGTCTACTCCCAAAATATACAAATTTTAGACTGCATGACCCCTCAGCACGTAATGACCCGCGGACTAGTGCTTTCAGGAGATCTCTCCTTCGCCGGCAATTGGATACTAAACTGCATGAAAAGAAAGATCTATATGCACGCCTTGCTCGTCTGCAGAGTGAATGGGCTGAAATCCAGAACATCGCCATTGATCAAGCACGCCCTTCTGGAGAGGTCCCGGAATACATTGTGAGAGAGGAACAAGACAATCTAGACCACAGTATTATTGAAGAAAGTGATGAAAGGCAACCTGATGATAATGATCAACAAAGGAATCACCTTACCTACCCAGAAAATATCTCTTACCTCCTTAATAAACTAAAAGAGAAAGACCAACGAAATCGGACCAAATCTGTAATAAGAAAACTCATTAATATCAATGGAGGCAAACTTAGGATCCCAGAAAAGAGGCAAGAGTATGTAAATCTCACCAATTACGTTCCCACGCCTACTCAAGAAGAAATATTATGTTTAGGCCTTAATTGCCACTACATGACCAAACCAAGACCGACTGACAAGAGATTGGAAATCGAGCTCCTCCTTGACACCATACAAGAAAATGAACGTAGAGGTGCCCTACGGACGACTGATGCCCTCCAACCCCTACTCTTGGCAGAAGCCCTCACTGACCGTGGCCAATACCGGAGTGGGATTGTCACGAAGGAGATGAGAGATGCTGCCAAGGCTCTTAGATTGCAAGAAGGCATCACTGTACGCCGTGCAGATAAAACTGCCGCATTCGTTCTCATAAATACAGAGGAGTACCATGAGAAACTAGATCAAATTTTGGCTGATACCTCAAAATTTGAACGATTGTCCCGCAACCCCACTGAGGATATCAAGAGGGAAGCAAACAGCATTATACAAACCATTAATGCTGCCACCAACGCCGTCCATTTGCCACCTATTTCAGGTGATTTTGGGCTCGGCTACTTATACGGAAATGTAAAAACGCACAAGCAAGGGAACCCTCTCAGGCCTATTATCAGCCAGTGCCCTGCCCCTACATACCAGCTTGCTAAGAGACTGAACACCTTACTCACACCCTATATCCCCAATAAATATTGTGTGACATCATCAGCAGAATTCCTAGAAAAACTGAGAAATTCCACAAGTGACGGAGTTATTGCCTCCATGGATGTCGAGTCCCTATTTACTAACGTTCCCGTGAATGAAACAATAAAATTCATAATGGACAGAGTTTATAGGGATACAACGACACCCACCCTCAACATCCCCGAGGCCTCTCTCCGTGCACTATTAGAAATATGCACCAAGAAAGCCCCTTTCACTACCCATAAGGGCCATATATTTATTCAGAAAGATGGAGTCGCTATGGGGTCCCCTTTAGGCGTCCTCTTTGCTAATTTTTATATGGGAGTAGTCGAGGAGAGAGTTTTTCGAAAAATCAGTAAACCAGACCTCTATGTACGCTACATTGACGATACTTTCATAAAAACGGCCAATCAGGAGAGCATAGAAGAACTTCGCCGAATTTTCGAGGAATGCAGCTCGCTCAGGTTCACCCTAGAGCACAGCCTCCAAGGACGTCTCCCCTTCCTTGATGTCCTTGTAGAAACAAGCAATGATAGTTTTAGTACCTCGGTGTACGTAAAACCAACGAATCTCGGCCTATGTCTGAATGGTGACAGCGAGTGCCCTAGTCGGTATAAAACTGCCACCATTAAGGCTTTTATTCGGAGAGCCATTTCTCACTGTTCTTCGTGGAGAGGCACCCACGAGGAACTTGACAGAGTTACTAAAATTCTGGTGAATAATGGCTTCACGAATAAGGACATTAATCGGCAAATTAAAAAAGAAATCGAGAAATGGTACCAGAATGAAGGCCCTAACGATACCAACACGCCAGCAAAAATAAATCTTTACTATAAAGGCATTATGAGCGTAAACTACAACGAAGAAGAAAAGATTATGAAAAATATAATAAAAAACAACGTTTTTGCCACGGCAGAGGATACTGAAATCAACCTCATAATTTATTACCAATCAGCAAAAACACGAGACTTGATAATGAAAAACAACCCTGCCCCCGCCATGCAAGATGACTTGAAAAAGACGAACGTAGTGTACCGATATAAATGCCCCGTCCAGGAATGTCCTGGCACCTACATCGGCATGACGACGATGCGTCTTTCTTAGAGATTATCTTGCCACGTGCAACAGGGTGCAATAAAAATGCATTGCCTCCAAAAACATAATTTCATGACAACAAGGGAGCATATAGTGAAAAATGTAACAATCATCGGCCATGCCCCTGACAGTAGACGTCTCCGGATAATGGAAGCTATTTTTATTCAACAACAAAGACCTAACCTCAACACCACGCAAGAAGGGACCTTATTACCAACATGTATAAGGTCCACTATCAACAATAGTCCAGGCAATAACAACTATGACAGGACTGATATAGCTGAAGGTCAAAACAGGGATTATCTCCTGACAGAACCAGAGCCAGTAATCCCACCAAACATCCCGGCGAGGCAGAGGCCACCACCCAATAGGATTAACGGTCTCCGCCCTAGGGCGGTTCTTAACCAGTGAAGATGGAATCTCGTAGCAGGACTCCGTATATAAGCCATCAAAACAACACCTGCATTTCAGTTCACTCTTGACAATGAGCAGAAAACCTTCTCACTGCTCGAAACCGGTTGAGTCGAAGGATGTGTTAAACTTAACACCACGTAATTTATAAATTTTGTATAAAAGTGACAATTACTTTGTGTGCACTAACATTGTGATAGTGTTTTATACTTTGTACATATTATCTGTACTTTTACAATGTGTTGTGATATATTAAAGACAAATTGTGAATGATATGGTCTTCATCACCTTCCTATTGATATGTCCCTTTCCCAGTTACTGACGGATTGTTCAAATGAAGAGAAGAAGATAATAAGAACAATAGAAAAAGTTAATTACAAGATTAACGCCACTGAGGCAGCAATCACTTTTAATAAAACCTGCTTAAAAGAGGGTCTACTCCCAAAATATACAAATTTTAGACTGCATGACCCCTCAGCACGTAATGACCCGCGGACTAGTGCTTTCAGGAGATCTCTCCTTCGCCGGCAATTGGATACTAAACTGCATGAAAAGAAAGATCTATATGCACGCCTTGCTCGTCTGCAGAGTGAATGGGCTGAAATCCAGAACATCGCCATTGATCAAGCACGCCCTTCTGGAGAGGTCCCGGAATACATTGTGAGAGAGGAACAAGACAATCTAGACCACAGTATTATTGAAGAAAGTGATGAAAGGCAACCTGATGATAATGATCAACAAAGGAATCACCTTACCTA
>NW_027169764.1:5000-10000 GCF_036898095.1 Palaemon carinicauda | reverse complement strand
TTATTATTATTATTATTTTTATGAATATTATTATTATTATTTTTATTATTATTATTATTATTATTATTATTATTATTATTATTATTATTATTATTATTATTATTATTATTAAAATTATTATTATTATCATCATTATTATTATTATTATTATTATAATTATTATTATTGTTGTTATTATTATTATTATTATTATTATTATTATTATTATTATTATTATCAAAAATATTATTATTGTTATTATTATTATTATTATTATTATTATTATTATTATTATTATTATTATTATTATTATTATTATTATTATTATTATTATCAAAACTGTTATTATTATTATATTATTATTATTATTATTATTATTATTATTATTATTATTATTATTATTATTATTATTATTATTATATTATTATTATTATTATTATTATTATTATTATTATTATTATTATTATTATTATTATTATTATTATTATTATTATTATTATTATCATGTTCATATTATTATTATTATCATTATTATTATTATTATTATTATTATTATTATTATTATTATTATTATTATTATTATTATCATCATCTTTACTATTATTATTATTATTATTATTATTATTATTATTATTATTATTATTATTATTATTATTATTATTATTATTATTATTATTATTATTATTATTATTATTGTTGTTATTATTATAATAATAATAATAATAATAATAATAATAATAATAATAATAATAATAATAATAACAATAATAATAATAATAATAATAATAATTATTATTATTATTATTATTATTATTATTTTATTATTATTATTATTATTATTATTATTATTATTATTATTATTATTATTATTATTATTATTATTATTATTATTATTATTAAAAATTTTAAAATTATTATTATTATTATTATTATTATTATTATTATTATTATTATTATTATTATTATTATTATTATTATTTTATTATTATTATTTAAATTATTATTATTATTATTATTATTATTATTATTATTATTATTATTATTATTATTATTATTATCATCATCATTATCATTATTATTATTATTATTATTATTATTATTATTATTATCATTATTATTATTATTATTATTATTATTATTATTATTATTATTATTATTATTATTATTATTATTATTATTATTATTATTATTATTATTATTTTTATCATTATTATTATTATTATTATTATTATTATTATTATTATTAATTTTAAGATTATTATTATTATTATTATTATTATTATTATTATTAATTTTAAAATTATTATTATTATTATTATTATTATTATTATTATTATTATTATTATTATTATTATTTTAAAATTATTATTATTATTATTATTATTATTATTATTATTATTATTATTATTATTATTTTAAAATTATTATTATTATTATTATTATTATTATTATTATTATTATTATTATTTTAAAATTATTATTATTATTATTATTATTATTATTATTATTATTATTATTATTATTATTATTATTATTATTATTATTATTATTATTATTATTGTTGTTATTATTATTATTATTATTATTATTATTATTATTATTATTATTATTATTAATTTTAAAAATATTATTATTATTATTATTATTATTATTATTATTATTATTATTATTATTATTACGATTATTATTATTATTATTATTATTATTATTATTATTATTATTATTATTATTATTATTATTATTATTATTGTTATTATTATTATTATTATTATTATTATTACTATTTTTATTATTAATCTCAAAATTATTATTTTTATTATTATTATTGTTATTATTATTATTATTATTATTATTATTATTATCATTATTATTATTATTATTATTATTATTATTATTATTATTATTATTATTATTATTATTATTATTATTATTATTATTATTATTATTATTATTATTATTATTATTATTATTATTATTATTATTTTTATTTTTATAATTATTATTATTATTATTATTATTATTATTATTATTATTATTATTATTATTATTATTATTATTATTTTTATTATTATTATTATTATTAATTTTAAAATTATTATTATTATTATTATTATTATTATTATTATTATTATTATTATTATTATTATTATTATTATTATTATTATTATTATTATTATTATTATTATTATTATTATTATTATTATTATTTTAAAATTATTATTATTATCATTATCATTATCAAAATTATTATTATTATTATTATTATTATTATTATTATTATTATTATTATTATTATTATTATTATTATTATTATTATTAATTTTAAAATTATTATTACTATTATTATTATTATCATTATATTATTATTATTATTATTATTATTATTATTATTATTATTATTATTATTATTATTATTATTATTATTATTATTAATTTTATTATTATTATTATTATTATTATTATTATTATTATTATTATTATTATTATTATTATTATAAATTATTATTATTAATATTATTATTATTATTATTATTATTATTATTATTATTATTATTTTTATTATCATTATTATTATTATTATTATTATTATTATTATTATTATTATTATTACTCTTATTATTATTATCATATTTGCTATCATTATTATTATAATTATTATTATTATTATTATTATTATTATTATTATTATTATTATTGTGGTAGGAGACCCTCTTTTAGGCAGGTTGAGTTAAAAGTAATGGCTGCATCGGCAGAGTTTATTTTCTTATCCAATTTTTCTATTTTCCGGATAATTCGCTTCTCTAGAGCACTGCAATCAGCCAGCAGACTTGAAAAATTCATCAGTCGGGTGAATGACAAAATCGGGAAGACTTTTCAAGTATATTCTCACAAAATACAAGTAAAACTTTTGGTACAAAATAGTAAAAACTACGACGCGTTTCGAGGATAAGTCCTTCCTCTTCATCAGGTAGAGAGTGAGGTGGTTGCTGCAGTCGGGTGGTATTTATACCCAGGATCAGGATTACAAGTGAAAGGGCTGGAATTTTCATTGGTTTTCATTGGTTGATCGGAGCTGATATGGTATGGTGCCTGATGTACGATGATCTCGGCCGGGAATACCAGTCTGTGACGTCATCGGGGGACCTGAGTTTTGATTGGCTGAGGCGCGCTCTGAGCCAGCCAGGCTGCTCTCCCGCTCAGAAAAGTGTCCCACGTGGCTGAGATCATTTCCTACTTCGGCGTCAAAATTCGGGTTTCTTGATGTATCAATACGACGGCTTGATGGTAACAAAAACATCTCTTGGGTCGTATTAAGGGTGGGTTTATCTCGCTGTATCAGTAGGGCTTCTAGGATGCGTAGACGTCGACCATCTGGGGCGCTACCAATAATCTTGGTGTTACTGATAATATCAGCTCGACAAATAGGGGTGTTATGTCTTTGTAGGGCATGATTCTTTATAGCCCCTTGCTGTACGTGGCAAGAAATTCTCTTGGAAAGACGCATAGTTGTCATGCCAATATAATTTCCGGGACAACCACGGATAGGGCATTGATATGCATAGACAACATTCGTCTTCTTTAAGAAATCCTGCTCTGGGGGCGCTGGGTTATTCCTCATAATAAGGCTTTTCGTCTTGGCCGTTTGGTAATATATGATGAAGTCCAATTTCTGGGTGTTTTCAGTAGGGGATACATTATTCTTGATGATTTCTTTCATTGCCTTCTCGTCTTGCAGGTAATTCGGATGCATATGTCCTTTGTAAAATAGCTTGATGTTATTGCTACTGTCGATTCTCTCGGCGGGGTCGGGTTCGTACCACTTGTCTACTGCTTTCCTGACTTCCTTTTGGACGTGCTTATTAGAGAATCCATTGTTGACAAGTACTTGGGATATTCGGTCCAGTTCCTTGTGTGTGTCGCACCAGGTGGAACAGTGCGACATGGCCCTCCTGACATAAGCCTTGATGGTAGAACTCTTATATCGGGTGGGGCACTCACTGTCTCCATTCAAGCACATGCCTAGGTTTGTGGGTTTAGTATACACTGTGGTCCGAAATCCATTCTCCGTCGAGGTGACTAGGACATCCAGGAACGGGAGGCGATTATCTTGGCTGTGTTCGAGGGTGAAACGGAGTACACTATGGTCCTCAAACATCTTCCTCAAAGTCTCGATTTCATCACTTGATCTCGCTTTCACAAAGGTATCGTCTATGTACCTAAAGTACAGAAAGGGGCATTCTACACGGGAGAACACTCTCTCTTCTACAATTCCCATGTAAAAATTCGCGAATAGGACTCCCAGGGGTGAGCCCATCGCTACACCATCCTTCTGTAAGTAGGTATGCCCTCGATGGGTGGTAAAGGGGGCCCTCTTCGTACAGATGGCTAGGAGGGTCCGAAGGGCTGGTTCAGGGATGTTCAGAGATGGTGTAGAGTCGTCCCTATAGACCCTATCTGCGATAAGGTCTATGGTTTCGTCCACAGGCACGTTTGTGAATAAAGACTCTACATCCATCGATGCAATAACTCCATCACACGTAGAGTCCTTAATTTTATCCAGGAATTCAGTGGATGAAGCTACACAGTAACGATTTGGAATGTAGGGCGTCAGGATGGCATTCAGTCGTTTGGCAAGCTGGTAAGTCGGAGTAGGGCATTGACTTATAATGGGGCGTAGGGGGTTGCCCTGCTTGTGGGTTTTCACATTGCCATAAAGGTAGCCCGGCCAGAAATCCCCTGAAATAACTGGTAGGTGCATGGCATTGGTTGCTGCATTCACGGCCTCGATGGTTTTGTTAGCCTCTTTCTTGATTTCTTCGATAGGGTTTCTGGTGAGGCGCACAAATTTTGAGGAATCAGCCAGGATGGCGTCGAGTTTCTTGTGGTATTCCTCTGTGTCAATAAGCACAAAGGCAGCAGTCTTGTCTGCCCTACGAACAGTAACACCAGCAACCTGCTTAAGTTCCTTGGCAGCTGCCTTCATATCCTGGGTGACGATACCACTGGTGTAACGACCCCTC
>NW_027169762.1:2500-5000 GCF_036898095.1 Palaemon carinicauda | reverse complement strand
GCAGTGGCCTCCCATGTTTCAAATCTTTTCTTTTTACAGGATGCAGGAACGGGCGTGCAATTTTTGGTAGACACGGGTGCTTATCGTTCTCTTTTGCCAAGGAAACTCTTCAAGGCACAACGTAGTCTGTCTACATCTGCCGACGTCCGCTTGGTACCTGCCAACGGATCTGCGATACCCACCTACGGTTACGAGAACCTCACATTATCGTTCGGAAACGGTAAATTCAATTGGAAGTTTCTCGTTGCTGACGTCACAATGCCAATCCTCAGTGCGGATTTCCTCTCTCATTTCCACCTTCTGGTCGATGTCGCCCACCGATGATTGGTCAACGCAGACTTGTACTTGTCGACACCTCTTCAACCCGCCCCCTCTAACCTCGCTCTCCACATCAGCGCACCCACGGATGCCTACGCCCACCTCCTCACGTCGTACCCGGAAGTTTCCGTCCAGAACTTCGCCAAACGCCCACGGTTCCTGCCAAGCATGGTATTTACCACCATATCAAGACGACGGGACCCCCAGTCTTCGCAAAATTCAGACGTCTGGCACCGGAACGATTGGCAGCCACCAAACACGTTCGCCGAAATGGAGAAAATGGGTCTTTGCCAAAAGGCCTCCAGCCCATGGTCGTCACCCTTACACATCGTTCTGAAGAAAGACGGCTCCCTCCGTCCGTGCGGGGATTACAGGCGCCTGAACATGCAAATAGAACCGGATCACTAACCCTTCCCAAACATTGCCGATGTAACCTCCAACCTGCACAAAGCTAAGGTTTTCTCTACGCTCGACCTCCTGAAGGGGTATTATCAGGTGCCTATGAACCCAGAAGACATCCCCAAGACCCCCATCACCACTCCATTTGGCACTTACACCTTCAATTACTCCTGTTTTGGCCTTCGTAATGCTGGGGCAACGTTTCAACGTCTCATGGATGGCATCTTAGGGGACCTCCCTTTCTGTGTATGTTATGTGGACGACATACTTGTGTTCTCCCTCCTCAAAAGAGGAACACCTCTGTCACCTGCGCATCGTGCTCGACCGCCTGCAACAAAACGGCCTTGTAGTCCGGTACGACAAGTCTACCTTTGGCACCAACGAAGTGTCGTTCTTAGGGCACCGTATCACTCCTGAAGGAGTTCATCCCCTTCCTGAGAAGGTAGCAGCCGTTCAGAATTTCCCCGCGCCCTCGACCGTCAAAGCTCTGCAGGAATTCTTGGGCATGATCAACTATTATCACCGGTTTCTGCCAGCCATTGCCGCCACTCTTGCTCCCCTCTATGCCTCCCTCAAGGGCAAGCCAAAGGACCTGAAGTGGGGTCCCCTTCAAGAAGCAGCCTTCTGCAATGCAAAAAAAGGCCCTATCAACTGCTGCGGCTCTCACTTTTCCTATCCCACATGCCCCTCTCCTTCTCTCCACCAATGCCAGCGACGTTGCTATTTGTGCAGTACTCAAGCAGGTGGTCAAAGGCTCGCCCCGCCCATTGGCCTTCTTCAGCATAAAACTGTCCAAGGCAGAATCGGGTTATTCTACCTTCGATCGAGAATTGCTGGCGGTGCACTTGGCTGTCCGTCACTTTCGCCATTTCTTAGAAGGTACGCCCTTCGTCATTCGCACAGACCACATGCCTCTGGTGCACGCCTTCACTCGACAGTCTGACGCCTGGTCCGCCCGTCAACGCCGACATCTCTCCACCGTGGCTGAATACAATTGCACCCTCCAATAAGTCCCTGGGAAAATGAATCCCGTTGCCAATGCCCTGTCAAGAAACACGTTGGCTGCCGTTCAACTGGGATTGGATTACAACGCCCTGGCTGAAGCTCAACAACAGGATCAAGCTTGTAGGACATCCTGCACGTCCCTCCGTTGGGAAGATTTTCCCCTCGAAGACTCCAACACCACCCTCCTCTGTGACGTCAGTACTGGTAGACCGCGACCTTGGATTCCTGCTCCCACGTGCCGACAGGTGTTTGATTTCATCCGCGGCCTTTCACATCCCTCGTGCCGTTCTACTGCACAGCTGCTGAAGGCAAAGTTCATTTGGCACGGCATTTCTAAGGATGCTAAGGATTGGGTCCGCGCCTGTACTTCTTGCCAAAATTCCAAAGTACACCGACACACGGATTCAGGAGTGGGCACCTTTCCTTAACCTCAGCGTCGTTTCGCACACATTCTTGTCGACGTTATAGGCCCCCTACCCACATCACAAGGACATCGTTACCTGTTTACCTTCATCGACCGCTCCACTCGTTGGCCTGAAGCCATTCCCATGGAAACTTGCAACGACCGCCTCATGTACATCTGCCTTACTCTCTGGATGGATTTCAAGATTCGGTATCCCTGAGCATATTACTTCTGACAGGGGAACCACCTTCACCTCTCAATTTTGGAAGTCATTAGCGAATCTCCTGGGCATCACCCTACATCAGACAACGGCCTACAAACCCGCTGCCAATGGAATGGTTGAACGTTTTCATCGCACCCTCAAAGGAGCTTTGA
>NW_027169761.1:12500-22500 GCF_036898095.1 Palaemon carinicauda | reverse complement strand
AATACTCACTCTTAATCTTTGAATCAATAAAACTGACTTTCTCATGCCTGATTTAGGCAATATATCAGCCTTAAAATGTGTTTCAACATCTACTCGAGACATTTTTTCCATTACCAAGACTTTCTCCTTTAGTAAAGCTTTAGTGATACGAGAGCTTTCAAAAACCGTACTCTTATCATATGCCAACAATCTTCCTAAAGGAAAGAATTCATTCTTTCATAGAAATATTAACATAATCAACCGAATATATTTTAGTGTCTTAATTCTTATTTTAGGGGGAGAAAATATGATACAAAAATAACTAAATTAGCAATACATGCTATATACTATCAGTTACAAAGGATGGGTTTCAATAATGGCAATCGGTCAAGAGAAATAGAAATTATTGGTACAACGTTCATTGTCATCCAGGCTTTCTAAGAAGTCTCTCTGTCATTCATACAATAATCGGATTTCCATTGTTGCAATCTATATGATGTTATATGAATTAACCAATATACTTTTAAGATTATTGTTTTTTTCGTATCTCGATTTTAAACCAACAATTTTTCTAAACATACACACACACATATACTGCATATACAGCATATATATATATATATATATATATATATATATATATATATATATATATATATATATATATATATATATATATATATATATATATATATATATGTATATATATATATATATATATATATATATATATATATATATATGTGTGTATATATATGCACACATTTGAAGGAAGATACACCATTTTATGAGTGATACCTTTATAAGAAATTAGACGAAACTATACTGGATCTTTTCGGAATAAAAAGAGAGCTATAGAGATTTCATAAAGTTAAGATAAACCAGGAATATAAGTTTACATTTCGTGAGAAAATTTTTATCCCTCATGTTATATAATTTGTTACGTTATTGACCAGCTATGTTCTACAATATTCATGAAAAATAAAATTAGTTAATTTAGACTCATTATTATCACTATCAAAAGTTAAGCTACTATCATAGTTAGAAAAGCAGGACGCTATAAGCCCAGGGGCTCCAGTGAGGAAAGGAAATAAGGAAATAAACAAGCTGCAAGAGAAGTAATGAAAAATTAAAGTAAGATAATTTGCAAACAGTAACAAAATTAAAACAGATCTTTCATAAATAAAATATAAAAACTAAAAAGAGGTGAAGAGAAATAAGGTAGAATAGTGTGCCCGAGTGTACCTTCAAACAAGAGAATTCTACCGCAGGACAGTGGAAGACCACAGTACAGAGAACAATGGTTTGATTTTGGAGTGTCCTTCTCCTAGAAGAGCTGCTTACCATAGTTAACAGTCTCTTCTACCCTTATCAAGAGGAAGTTAGCTACTGAACAATTACAGTGCAATATTTAACCTGTCCGGTGTATCATGACAGGGGAGAATGTGGAAAAAATAGGGCAGTCTATTCGGTGATGTGTAGGCAAAGGAAAATTGAGCCGTGTCCAAAGGGAGGGATCCAGTATTGTACTGTCTGGCCAGTCAAAGGACTCAATAACTCTCTAGGGGTAGTATCTAAAAGGGTGGCTGGTGCCCTAGCCAACCTTCTTTCAAAAATGCCATGATTAAAGAAAATATTAATAATTGCATAAACAGTAGTTTATGGAATAAAGGCACAAAAAGTACTTATGAACAGATATGTTCTTTACGATATATCCCAAATGTTCACTAGTGCATTATATGACATGGGCACAAAAGTTGACCTCAGCAAGAGGGTAGCAACAACTGGAGACACTACATAATGATAGATAGTTCTTGCAAAACAAACGGGATGCATAAATTAGATAGCACAAAGCATGCACGTTCTTAGAGAATAATATTCTTCCGAAGCAAATGTTAAAATATAAGTACATATGCCTCTTCACTTGCTACCATGAGACAGTTCTCTTCATCCCAATAAATGAAATTCTCTTTTAGTGTGTATACAGAATTCTTATTTCAATACTACAATATAATTAAAAAAGCAATGCGAAGTAAATATCTTAATTCAGCAAAGATGATGTGTGGAGTAAAAAGGCAGTCAACGGCATAGTAATGGATTGTAAACTTATTTTTATACATCAGCAATAACACTATGTTGATGCATATAAATGTAATAACTTAAGAAAATCTAATAAGAATACTGTAATAGGCTATTCTTTTTGGTCATGATTAAATTACTCGTTTTCTTATTTGTCTAACGACAGGCTTCACGCGAAGCGCTCAATCTTTCTTGGGGAAAAAAAAAAAAAAAAAAAAAAAACATGTTTGATTATTATTTTGGATAGTTCTGCTAATTCTTTTTCATCTCTCTTGGATTTTACCTCATTTCCAATCTTTTTTTTTTCTATTAAGTATTCGGTCTTTTCCGGTAGTTTTCCTTAATCCTGTTTAGAAATTTTTCCACCAATGCTGTATGCTGAATCCAATACAAATTTTGTTAAATTCTGTTAATATCTTTACTTGCTTTCATTTCATCATATAGGTGGGAGTGCCTATTTTGTATTACTAAATTAACTCATCAGATATTCCTCATATTAAACGGGTGTTTATTTACTTTCTTAAAATTATTTTTTCTCTTTCTTTCCTTAGATCTAAACAAATTTCATTTTTTACCATTCTATGATCGCTTGACTTTAATTTGTTTAAACTAAATGAACCTTTTCACTGAAAATAAAATCCACTTCGTTTTTGGTTTCTCCATTTGGGCTTTTCCATGTACATTTTCTATGTTTCATTTTATAAATGATTTCAAGATTATTTCTTTCAGCAAATTCCATAAGCATGTCTCCTCTGTCATTTCCTGATACATTTGGATGAGCTTTAGATTATACTTTTTATTTATTGTGATGATTAATCCCGTACTTCTATCACTAGTACTACAAAAATTTTCATGTTACCTGCAAGATTGTTTATTGACATACCTAGTATTTCGAACAGGATGGCACTGTCCAGGAAAATCTGAATGCAAAGGATGGTCAGAATAATATCGATGATGCCAGGAATAAGAAATTTAATAGACCATAAGTTCCTGTCCAACTAATTATAGTGAAAATCAGCAGTTGAAGACCACACAGGAGTACAATACACGAAACAAGGCAGAATGAAGTAATTAAAACACTTCTTCAGAATCTTGAAAAACTTTCGCAATAGAAAAAAAAACAATAATGATGTTGAGAAAAGCCTCAGCTGTCCTTATCTGTTCACGTTTGAATACAAGGGTTTTATGATTTATACGGTCAAAGGCCACACTTAAATCATGTACATAGAAGTTCCTGACCACAATCAAGGGATTTTTGTACAACGTTGGAAACTGTAAAAGGGAGCATCACATGCTCGAAGGCCTTTTCATGATTAGGGAAAAGATTATTGCTTTCAGCATATCTATTTAGAAGTTTTGCCAAAAGACGTTCAAGTACTTTCGATAATGTGCGAGTTATGGAAATTGAGCGGTTATCAGTGGGGCTAGAACTCCCAAAAACAAATTTACCCAAATTGAGTAATACTAATAATTCTTCATCAAGTACAAAACAAATCTCTTAATCTCTTCTTGCTAACTAACGGAAAACAACAGAAACCTTAGGAGCAAGGAAATCAGAGGTTTTTACAAAAGAGAAGAAAAAAAAATTCATTTGGGTATACTCCTTCAAAAACATCATGGTCCAGTAAATGTGTTATAATTTTACAAGACCGAAAATCTAAACAAGTTAGTTTAGCTTCAGGAAAACTGGATGGGGAATATCGAGTTTCTATTTAATTCAGCCTTTCCTTTGGACAGTGAGTTCCAGAACCATCTAGATTATGGAAAGTAGGAACTGTTAAGTCTACACCAAAAAGTGCAAATTTTGAAGGTAACCCACCATTTACACTACTTGGTTGTACCAAAAAGGTGTACTTTTATGAATGACGTCCACAGAGTAACACTTTTAGTGTGTAGTTACTGAAAGAAAGAAATATAATCCTGAATGTTGTTTAATAAAAAAAAATCCTTCATAACCATAAAACAATCATAACCAAGAAAAATAATACTATGAAGACTTCTTTACTGTAAGCTCCCATCATAATTTTTTTTTACGATTTTAAACTATATCATTTAAACCCATGACATGTACTAGAAGCTACGTTACTTCCACACACAAAACTTTTCAACTTGTCAAGTTCAGTTGTTGCATTAAAAAACTAACATTTATACCCATGATTAATATTTCCTACTACACGCTTTCATTCCATAGCCAAAGCTTTGCAGCATCTCAGATTTACCCTTTGATCAAAATCTTTATTTTCTGTCTAAAACAGAAAATCTGAAGAACACTCTTACACTTCAATCAATATATTTTCCGCATACTTCTATGCTCCATAAACGTTTATTCCTTCTCACTACAGCCATATATCTGATAATATAAGACTTAACATATGGTATCCAACGTCTCATGTACCAAACGTTCTCCCGTGTATCATAACTTCATCGCCATTATCATGAACGGCTTCTTAAATTTCCGTATCCATTTGAAAATATATATATATTGGCAGTCCCACCTGTGGCTGACTACTGAAACATCATACTCACCCCCTCTTTTACCTAGGGATGGACCTCACGGAACGATTCCTATCAACTATTCCATTTATCATATCGTCCTCCCAACTGTAAGAATTACATATCATAATTTTTGGATTCAGTTCCCCAATATTCTTAGTAGCTGCTCCGTCAACCATACTATATATTCTACTCGCGAATCAGCAAAATTTAAAACGTTTCACTTTGAGGGAGACCTCGCATCAACGTTTGCAATATTTTCAAGGGTTTTTCTTTTTTGCTATTTTAGTTGAAATTTGAGGTCTAACATGCTCTTTTCCCTAATTTCATCTGGGTAAGTTTCCTTCTTCTTTTTAGGAAATATCTTCTTTCCGACTTCATCGAATAATTCCTTTATTTTCCGTGAGATTACCCATCCTAGATTTTTCCAATAACTCAAATTTCTAAATATAATCATGTAATTATTTGTTAACAATCCTTTTCATATTTACTAAGTAACTAGCCAGCTCCACCAGCAAAATGTTCTACTTCAATAATAACCTTGGTCATCGTCTTCATTTTTCTTTATTTCTCCTTAGTTAATTCAACTTAATTTATACATTCAAGATATTGCCTTGACATTTACTTTATATTATCATCACTGATGCTATCTAGAATGACGCATTGTCTGTGATGACACATTTGACAAAAATCCCACCCTATCCACTCCTTTATATATATATATATATATATATATATATATATATATATATATATATATATATATATATATATATATATATATATATATATATATATATATATATATATAATATGTATATTCAGGGACACGTATGTTCCATATTTTCTCAACCATAATGTTGGCTTTCCTATGAAACACAAATAATTTCACTAAGGAAAGGTCTCATTAGTACAGAGAGAGAGAGAGAGAGAGAGAGAGAGAGAGAGAGAGAGAGAGAGAGAGAGAGAGAGAGAGAGAGAGAGAGAGAGGGAGAGAGAGAGAGAGAGAGAGAGAGAGATCATCTATGGTGCTTGCATACCGCGGCCACTTAACTCAGTTATGGATGCATAATCATACACAGGAAATTCAAAAAATATTGAGGCTTCTTTTAAAGAACTTATATTATAAAAGAAATGAAATTCTACCTATTTCCCTAACACATTGAATTCTCCGGACAAATGTCGCCAGCCTGAAAAGATAATGCTCTTAGAAACATAGAAGAAAATACTGGGATTTCTGTTTGGATGGTGTTCTGAATGAATCTATATTCTAGGACTTTGTGAGTGATAAAGTTACGTTAGATTGATTACACCGAAATGAAAAAAAAAAAACTACCTAAATGTAAACAATTCTTCGGTTTTTGTAGTACGTAATTAATACTGCACATCTTTCAATAATAAAATTTAGATACATACTGTACTCCAAGGGAATATGTTGTCACCTATATTGTTTATCCTCCTCATGGATTTTGTAGTGCGTACACCAGTCAGAGATGGTGGAGAAGGATTGAACTGGATTGGTGATAGGAATTTAGCAAACCTAGAGTATGCTGATGATGCTGTCATTGTCAGAAAAAAACTCCACATAATTTGCAATGCTTGTTTACCAGTATGCATGAATAATATCCCATGAGGTTGGGCTGAAGATAAATAGAAGACAGGCAGATATGATGACAATTGAGTATGCATTGGAAGATGAAATATCATTGGAAGGAGAAAGGATTAATGAGGTGGACTCACTTAAGTATTTAGGAACTATGATCTCCAATGCATGGTAGTTCGAATTAGAGTTTAGCGAAAGATTGAAAAAGGCAAATCAGAAAATGGTAGATTAAGTAAAAACTGGAAATCAAATCGCCTGAAATTCCATATAAAAATCAGAGTTTATACCAGTTTAGTGAGATCGGTGTTACTCTATGGATACGAGTCATGGTATGACAATGAAACAATCTCTAATATACTTAGTACATTTGAGAACGAACCCTCAGAAGAATATTGGGAGTTTAATGGTAAGAAGGAATTAAAAATGAAACTATAAGAGAGATTACTCGAGTGCCATATGTAGATGAGATCATGATAAGGGGTACATGGAGATGGTTTGGGCATGATCTTCACACTCCCCAAGAGAGATTAGTTCACCAAATGTTCAGTTGGGCTCCAAAAGGCACTAGACGAATTGGAAGACCCAGGCCTATATGGCTTAGTACTACGAAGCGCTAAGTAGGAGATGATGAATGGAGATGTATTGAATCAAAAGCTCAAGATAGAGACGACTGGAAAAATCTAACCAAGGCCCTTTGCGTCAATATTCGTAGGAGGAGACGATGATGATATGTGTGTGTATGTATGTTATGTGTGTGTATATATATATATATATATATATATATATATATATATATATATATATATATATATATATATATATATATATATATATATATATTTATATATATATATATATATGTGTGTGTGTGTGTGTGTATGTGTGTGTGTATATATATATATATATATATATATATATATATATATATATATATATATATATATATATATATATATATATATATATATATATATATATATATATATATATATATATATATATATATAGATATATATATATATATATATATGTAAAATATATATATATATATATATATATATATATATATATATATATATATATATATATAAAATATATATATATATATATAAAATATATATATATATATATATATATATATATATATATATATATATATATATATATATATATATATATATATATATATATTTATAGATTATTAAATATAGTTTCGAGAATGGATACGTAAGATGTCATCAACGTAATTTCTTGAAGGGGTAATGAAGATTGATGAATAGCTAGTAAGAAGCCTCTCAACACAATTGCTTTTCTTTCCAAGCTGATGTTAGACGTGTCAGTAAAGCATTCTGTCTTTACACCATCAACTCATATCTTTCAACAATTTTCAGCTAACTAATTTACGTCTTCAATGTACTCCATAATAATCATAAGCATGTTCGATTGGATGATATGTACTCTGGAAGGCTTGGACAATCATAGGCAAGCTGTCTTACAGTTTCACATATCCGTGAAGTGTGATGTTCAGATTTACCATAGTTCAAGCTACTAATGTTCATTTTATTACTTACCATAAATTTCTTAAAAAGATTCAACAATATCTGGTGTGTATTGATGTAATGCACAGAGGAGAATTACGTCAAAGTTTTAAAAAGATTCAACAATATCTGGTGTGTATTGATGTAATGCACAGAGGAGAATTACGTCAAATTTTTATAGAAACAATTGTTTGTTTGTTAGATCTGCTCGCGTTACGAGTACCTAGTTGATTATCCTCTGGTACTGACACCCGTTATATGACAGAACCATTGTACTAAACTGATGTGAAATGATAAATGAATATGTATATATATATATATATATATATATATATATATATATATATATATATATATATATATATATATATATATATATATATATATATATATATATATATATATATATATATATATATATATATATATATATACAAAGAATAAAGAAAGTGTTTTGAAAATACAAAAAGATATGACCATGTTGTCGAAAATCTGAATGGATTTTGAAAAATGTCACGTTATCATTCATAACCCAGTTCGAAATAAAGCAAGGGGAGATAAAATGGCTGTTTATCAATTATGGCGATACAAGTGTGTTGACAGAGAGCAATGATGTAATTCTAAATAAAGTCTAATATATATATATATATATATATATATATATAATATATATATATATATATATATATATATATATATATATATATATATATATATATATATATATATATATCAAACAATTAGATCATTAAAAGTGTTTTTATTTTTATGTGACTATCCTGATATTTATCTTCATTATTCATACTTAAGACAAAACACCAATAGTAATCAACAGCATCTTATCTACAGGGTCCTAATCTGTATAAAAGCAACAAGCTGTAAACTTCAGGAAAATGAAAAACCTGCTTTGAGGTAATAAGAATGTAGTATAATATCAACAATTCAAACAGCAAAATCATCCTTTGCGAGAGTCAAAGTGTTGAGCATAATGCACGACCAAACGCTATTGCAATAATCTTTTCAGTAACATATATTTTGAAGAAAGGCCTTTTCTGTAAAAAAGAAATGTACCACTAATTGTTTTCATTAACACCAGCCATATGCAATTAGTTACTACAGTGCTGGGTGTCATCAATCATGTAACAAAGAGTGATTGATCCTTGTTATCAGCAATAACCCTTTCGTGATGACATGCATCAGCGACTAATGAAGTGAACATTATACTACTGCTTGCTATTCAAAATTGTGAATGATTCAGTTTATAAACAGAATCTGTTCATCACTTGATTTAACATCACAAAGCGTCATATTGAAACTGTTATGTCAATAACACTGTCGTGGATAAAAACAAATGGTAACTGGTTTAATTTCCGAGTGAATACCAACCTCCCTGAGTCTAAAAGTGTCAAATATTTTAAATACTTCATATAAAACCAGTTAATAACATTTAATATTATTTTATTATGATAATATATTAGTATTCTTTTTAAAATTTTCCTCTACAGAAAATCTTCTCAACTATCAGGAAAATATTTTTAATATTACTCTGGCTGTGAAATAAGAAAGGACAGAGAAGAAAACTCATCATTAGTACATAAAATAAATCTGAAAAACTATCAAACAAATGCTGATTCAACAAAATACATCAACGGGTCAGCAGGGGAGAGATAAAAAAAGAAAAAACCGTTTCGAAATCATAAAAATTTACAGGTCTTTAAAATCTTCTGGGAATGTTTTCCACGTTAATGAACATTTACACATTTTGTTAGATAATAATTTTTCAGTCATCGGAAAACTTCCCGAGACATTCCGCTTGAATTTTGAGTGAAAGCTATTCCTACACACACAACCTCACACAATATATATATATATATATATATATATATATATATATATATATATATATATATATATATATATATATATATATATATATATATATATATACATATATACATATATATATACATATATACATATATACATATATATATACATATATACATATATATATATATATATATATATATACATATATACATATATATATATACATATATATATACATATATATATATATATATATATATATATATATATATATATACATATATATATATATATATATATATATATATATATATATATATATATATATATATACATACATATATATATATATATATATATATATATATATATATATATATATATATATATATATATATATATATATATACACATATACATAAACAAAATGAGATTATGTTAAGAATAATGTTACTTTCTCTAAAAATGTAATTATTTA